>NW_027267643.1:0-38788 GCF_963676685.1 Mytilus edulis
ACAATGGTTTGTTTGATTCATCTGAAAATTTCAGGGCTGATAGATCTTGACCTACTGAACATTTTTACCCCATGTCAGATTTGCTCTAAATGCTTTCGTTTTTGAGATATAAGCCAAAAACTGCATTTGACCCCTATGTTCTATTTTAAGTAACGGCGGCCATGTTTTTTGACGGATCAAAAATCAAAGCACACACTTTGTGCAGGATAATCTAAGGAACAATCATGCTAAGTTTCATCCAAATCCATTCAGCAGTTTCAGAGGAGAAGATTTTTTAAAGTTAGCAAATATGATGAACAAATTGTGAAAAATTGTCATTAAAGGACAATAACCCCTTAAGGGGTCATTTGACAATTTTGGTCATATTAACTTATTTGTAGATCTTACTTTGCTGATCATTTTTGCTGTTTACAGTTTATCTTTATTTATAATAATATTCAAGATAATGACCAAAAACTGCAAAATTTCCTTAAAATTACCAATTAAGTGGCAGCAACCCAACAATGGTTTGTTTGATTCATCTGAAAATTTCAGGGCTGATAGATCTTGACCTAATGAACATTTTTACCCCATGTCAGATTTGCTCTAAATGCTTTCGTTTTTGAGATATAAGCCAAAAACTGCATTTGACCCCTATGTTCTATTTTAAGTAACGGCGGCCATGTTTTTTGACGGATCAAAAATCGAAGCACACACTTTGTGCAGGATACTCTAAGGAACAATCATGCTAAGTTTCATTCAAATCCATTCAGTAGTTTCAGAGGAGAAGATGTTTGAAAAATTGTTAACGACGAGTCGACGTCGTCGACGACGACGGACGCCAAGTGATGAGAAAAGCTCACATGGACTTTTAGGCCAGGTGAGCTAAAAATAAGGTTATCACTAAAGCATATATATATATTATGTATTTTTTATCAAACAATAACAACAAATTTACAAATATGGAATGCAGAATGTATAACAATGTAATTAAAATCCATAAAAGTTGGACATACAGTTGTTTTGGATATATAATAGAGGCCAGCTCTGATTAATGTAAACAGTTTATAGCTGATGTAGGAAGCAAAGCATTCATTCAAATACTTCATTATGATAAGTTATTTAGAATTTTTTTTTATTTTGTGTAAACAGTTATAGTATATATGCTGAAACATGTACATGGCTAAAAATGAATGTTCACAGATGCCACTATACATTTAATAGAAGAACAATCTCATTCAAATTGTTCTTGATATTTCAAAATCGAAATTTCAAAATACTGCATTCATCTATGAACAAATTGTTAAGCTTCAGGATATAATATATTTCATATCTACTTCTTGCAAAAAATAAACAAATTTATACTGTTTAATAGAGATTTGTATGTAGCTGCTATTACTATCACACATCTTTAAAGAAGAAATTACTACGGAAGGCAAAATAATAACAATTGCGACAGATACATGGCAAAAAATAAACCCATTTCCATTCAAAGTAATGAATAACTATAGAAACAAATACAATGAGAAACACCAGTTGATCAAGACAAAATAATATATATATATATATATATTAACAAATAAATAAGCACTAGAACACACCCGCAAAATTGTGGGCATTCAGAGAGTGGATGAAAGTATGTAAAGTGTTGTATTGTCAACGTAAATTTGTTCTGCCCAACAGAAGTTCTTTTGGAAACAATTGTTTTTCAACCCCTCCTCCTTTTTTTTCAACATTCCCATTTTTTTGTTTTCTATTAATTTCAATATGAACATACATTTAGTATGTTATGAACATTCATTGCTCTAAATAAAGTGTGTTTGCTTTTGACTATCAATCTCAGCTTACTAATCAATCCACAGTGGTCACTGATATGTTGTATAGGCCCTCTCGACCTTATATACTTAGGGACAAGATGATTTTTGGAAAAGATTTTATGACTAGATAATTTCAGAAAAGGTATAAAAAGGTCATAGGTACTTTGGAACAGGACAATTGTTTTTCTAGCCCGGTTCCTACTTTTCCCCAAAAAAAATTCCTTTTTTTTCGTTTTCTGTTAATTTAAATAATGATAGCATTTATCTGTATATTATGAACATTCATTTACTTTCTACTATAGATAAAGTGTATTTGCATTTTTACTATCATTCAACTCTCAGTTTACTAATTGATCCACAGCGGTCATTGATATATTATATAGACCCCTCTCTATTTAATAAACTCTGTGACCGCCGTTGAAAGTATACTTGAAAATGATAGCAGATAGCAAATCCACTTTATGCATAGTACCATATGTAAATATGTTCAAAGTATACATAGAAACGTAAACTGGGAGTCTAGTCTGAATTAAAATTCTGTCCAATGACGGACACAATATCCGGATCTTTTTCACATTTTTCTCCCAAAATAACCCAAACTGAATAAACATAAGAATGGATGACAAATGTGATTATGCATGGTATCTGTAGGACACAGACGGGTAATGTTTAAAAAAATGGAGAAAAAACTTAACTAAGTTATGTGTCATACATGAAAAAATGACATTTGGAGCAATGTCATTCTAAAAATCCTAAATGACATCACAACAAAGAGACAAAAGTTGATAGGATTGTAAACATAATAATTCAAAAGAAATAACATTTAAAGATGATTTCCTTCATTTTTAGTTATCATAACCCTATTAATTGTTTTTTTTGGCTATTAAATTTTAGCAAGTTCTATCAAATATCTTCTTAATTGCACAATTCACTATAAGCAATCATTTTAATATTCATGATATTTTTAGTTAAAACAGATCATTAAATTGACCGAATGATGACCTAAATATTGCTTTTATCTACTTCATTTGAACTCTGGTGGAAAGTTGTCTCATTCGCACATCTCCTTATTTTATTTCTTATACAAAGTATACGTGTTGATGGTTGATTCCTTTAAATGGTCAGTTTATAAAAAAAATAAAACCCTGAGTTGTAAAATGACATTTATATGAATATGATATCCATTTACATACATTATTTGTTTCACCACATTTTATATTTGAATAAAAATACGGACATATTTATTCAGTGATGGGGGAAACACACTATTATATAATTATTATCAAGTAAGATGAGAAAAAATAGGTTGTATACATGTATTACAAATATTTTTGTTGTAACCTGTACAAATATAATTAAAATATATAAAAATATAACAATTAAATTGATATAACATTTAAAGTACATCTGCATTTTGTATGCATTCAAATACAACATTATTTGTAACGTTCATTTAGATTCGATAACATCACAAAAATACCTGTTTACTGGCTCCGCTAACGCATCACCATTATACTTAATTTGTGACCATCAAATCACCAATTGATGCAGTCGGAGCTTAAAATACAATACCGTTATATTTTGTTGTTTCATGGAATTGTTATATCAATTGGGAATATTTTTGTTGTTAAATTCATGGAAAAGTTATATCAATCCGGAATGTTTTTGTTTTTTTTTGCAAAGAAACATCAACTTGGAATGTGTTTTTTGTTTCATGGAAAAATTCATGAACTGAGAATGTTTTTGTTGTTTCATGGAATGGTTTAGATAATCATTTTCTCATGAAAGAGTAGGACATACAAATTTTAATTATAAAACATTTTGACACAGAAACAAATAGAAAAGTGATAATTATAAACACATTTGTAAACATTTAGAACATTCACACAATATCACAGAATTCACATTCACATTATAACAAAAGGTATCTCCCCTATATATAAGCTACACTAAATATAAAAAAAAAATTGATAGCAAACATAGAACTGAATTTTAGTTTTCTTTTTCTTATCAAATATTTAAAAAGCCATGTCAAATATTGACATTACACAAATTCAAATTATCATTTCAGGCATGGATTATCATATGTATCCATGAGTCAGAAAAAATATATAATTTCCTACCCATTTTAAACCCTGTATAAATTGTATCTAGATTTTAAGACTAGAGTTAGCAATAATACTATTTGTTCAATAAGAGACATTGTTCAGTAAAATTTTGACTGTAGATCTCTATATGAACTTCATATAAACACCCCTTTCCCTAGATTGTGATGGTCCCTTTTAAATCAGTCATATATAGAAGTTCAACATATTATTGGGGGCTATACATTGTTTTTATAATTGAGATCTTTATAAGTTTTAATAGGCTATTATATCAGATTATTATTCTTTTGCCTCTGGAATTTCAATTTCGTCTACAAAGAGTTTATGTTGAACACCATCTTTACGTTTTCCTGTTGTATAGCCCTTGATGACAGCTGAATGAGCACCTATTTCAAAATGAGTCTCTGCTCCCTCATCTGTAAACTCTCCCTGTAAAAACAAAACAAAACATTCTGATCATTTTTAACTTTTAATAGATGTGTCTCATCTTCATTTATCATCTTCTAATTAAATATAGCCAAAAATTAAAAAAAAAATCAATTATCAGACTCATCTCAGTAAGGAGTAAAACAATTTTGCATTGCTCCTCTTGGAAATAAATAAGTGCTACTAAATTTCATTTTCTGACAACTAAAAGCCCCAATCATTTTTTTCTAAACAATGTTTCTTGAATTCAAGAATACCAAGATAGCAAACATTGTTGTGTTCAGCATACCCCATTCATATTTCAAACTATTAGAAAACAGGAAGTGGGTGTCTGACATACATGAAAAGTGCTCAGATGTTAAACCTAATCACTGTCAAGCTGAGTTGTGAATCTTTATATCAGAGCTACCAGTAGGCTAGCCTCTTATTTTGTTTTCTTCATTCAATTACCCATTTTTTCCTATTCTTTATATTTTAATTTTAAGACATTTTCTCTATTCTGTAGCATATACAGACCATAAGCTTATTATATTCTTCTACATATGAAATACTGACACAAAAAAAAAATGTTGTTTTGTTGTACATATGTATATAAACCCTATGCAATAACTTACTTAGTATTACATGCTAAATGATATAAAGTGTAGGCTGAGTGCATAAAAAATCATAGTTTAAATTTTTGTAAAAGAAATAAAGACTCTAGCTGGTTCTAAAGCTTGCTCCAAGTTTTCAAAACTGGTGACAAAATATAGTAGCCGGCGATTTTCCTGGCTCCAACTTTTTGGGAGCCACAGCAGCCCCTGTACAGGTTTGAATTTGGATTGTAATTAAATATTTGACACATAATAGGTTTCGGACACAGAACAACTGTAGTCAAAGAACTTAGAATTGGTAATAGGCTCAATTTTTTGCTTTTGTTTAATACATTATGCTGTTGCCCATAATTCCTAAACTGTTAGGACTATAACCCCAAAAATCAATCCAAACCTTCCTTAAGTGGTTATAAACCCTTGTGTTAAAATTTTATTGATTTCTATAGACTTATACTAAAGTTATTATCCGGAAACCATCCGTCTTTGGACAACCCTGACACTGACGACATATTACCATTTTTATTTTTTGCAATTGTATAAAAACTTCCTAAATAAAAGAAGAAATATAGTGTCATATACAACTACAAATTTATCAACATTCATCAATGTCTTATGCTTCAAGCAAATGTGTATATTTCATATTTTAAATTGAATTATATGTTAAGAATTCAATGATTATATTATCATTTACCAAAAGTTATGTCTTTAATTAAAGCAAATATATAAACTTACAAAAGTGTCTACTTTATCACCATTCACATAAACATATAGGGTATTTTTCTCTGAAAAATATATTTCATACAAATAATAAAATCATGTTCATTATCAGAAACAAGTACAATGCATACTATTTTTCCCAACTTAATTAGACACTTTAAAAGCATGGTTACTCTTTTTTTTTATTTGTTATTCATTTACTCACTGAATTTTCTGCTGATTCATGAAGATATAATGATAAATAAGTTTTGTACACATCAAGAAAAATCAAAGCATTTGAATTAAAAAAAAAAAAGCAAGTACTATTTCTTTTAACTATAAAATAAATGGAAAGTGTGTCTGTGGGGACACAAATAATGTCCCAGCTTGCATATAACGTTATATAAGGACATAACAAGACAGTGATATTGTTTGCCACAAATTACAGCCGAAATTCGGCTTTTTCCCCTAGAGAAAATTCCTCCCAAAAAGTTTTACATTTTCCCCAAACAGTGATGGTATTGGTAGTAATGTTCGTGTTAATATTTTGATATTAGAAAGCACTTTTGAGATCTGGTTTTCTGATCAGAATCATCATGGTGTTTGTAACACATGTGGGTTTCAATGCATTAAGTACCATCATGACTTCTGTTTCTTTCCCCTCTCCGAAAAGTACCTTTCAGGTTTAAAATGTCTGACAACCGAAATATACATGAAAAAACAGTACAAAAAAGACAGCAAACGTCAGCAAAAAATCGAAAATGTGTTTAGAATAAAATACACAAATTTCCCAATTTCATTAAAAAATATGCATTTTTCCCAATAAAAAACGGTAGAGGTAGTTTTGAAAAAAGACGACAATATCACTGCAAGAGAACGGTACAAGTGACGCCACCCAAATTCCAACTTGATACTTGTATGTGTTTTATAGAAATAAGCATAGTGAATAAGTCTTATAATGTTTTTTGCTGCGTTGAAGACCCATTGCTGAACTTCTGTTGTTATCTGCTCTTTGGTCGGGTTGTTGTCTCCTTGACATATTCCCCCATTTCCATCCTCAATTTTATTGGTTGTGGTTAACTTAAGTTAGAGAACAAAATCGACAGATTTAGAATTTTTTACATTTATAAAGAGGCATAACTTAATGGTAAAAGTAACATCCCCCACATTCATACTTAATCTGTGTTTTGTGGTGATAAGCATTGTGTATAAGTTTCATAACATTCGTATGAGGCAAACTAAAGTTGAACAAGAATGGGTCCCCAGTACATGGATGCCCCATCTGCACTATCATTTTCTATGTTCAATGGGCAGTGAAAATAGGGGAAAATTTCTAATTTGGCATTAAAATTAGAAAGATCATCATAAGGAACATGTGTTCTAAGTTTCAAGTTGATTGGACTTGAACTTCATCAAAAACTACCTTGACCAAAAACTTTAACCTGAAGCAGGGCAGACAAACGAATAGATGAACAGACCAGAAAACATAATGCCCATAAATGGGGCAAAATAATGGAAATGGAAAATTCAGCAATTTTTATGTTTACATTTTAGACTTAAACAAAAATTACGAAATTGTCATTTGAGCACTTAACACACGATGCATAAAAATTGAGAATAATATTTTGATTATCAAATTTGTAAACATTGATAACAATAGAAAAAAATATTAAATTCTGTAAAAAATGATTGTTTATCAGAACAAACCTAAGCAAACTCTAAAATTATGACCAGCAATCTTTAAACACCAGGCTCTCTGTATCTTTGACTGATTTTCTTTAAACTTCTTCAGTGGCTTTCCATTCACTTCTAACAGATATTCATAGGCAAATCCACTAACAGCGTCTATACTTATTACACATTTGGCATTTCCTACTTGAAAGTGTTCTTTTCCAACAAGTTTGAACATCCAGTCTTCTCTATAAATTTCCTGAAAATAAACAATATACATATGATTAATTATGAATTACAAGCTCCTGACTTGAGACACTGGCATATAAAGAATGTGGCTTGGTTAAACATATTGATGAGTGCTCAATCCTTCACGTAATCTGAGACATTGGTGTTACAGCACAACAGAAGAACAAACAATAAAAAAATAATCTGTAAAAGACTTGACCATCAGATTTTTAGAAGAGCACATACCAAACCTTAAATAATAAAGTAATATGAAACAAGTGATAATTGTAAAAAGTTGATGCATTTATATTATTTTATCATATATGAAGCTCATATTTATATCTTTGTGTAAAGTTTCATAAGGGAAAATTTGTCTTAACAAGTAATTAATTGTTACATGATGAATAAAACAATTCATCAGGTCAATTTTCTCCCCTTCAAAATATTGCACCAGAATAATTTCGCATCAACAAGTTGCTTCACTCGTTCTGCTCCATCTTTCTGTTTCAAGTACCCAGTATTGCTTAGTTAGATATCATTTTCCCAAAGTTATTTATATTCTTTTCCTTTTTTTCCCCCTTCTTTTGTGAGATTACCTTTCCATCAACTGTTATGACCCTTTTCCCTGATGTAGTTCCATGTTCAAACTCTACTTTATGTACTCCATCTGGCAAAGGAACATCCCATGCTGCTACAAGGTCACCTGATGCTGCCATTGTTATTGTTGTCTGCTATGTCTATTTCTAGAGGAAACCTTTAAATAAAAAATAAAGCAAAGTTTTATTATACATTTTTCAGAATTCAAAATTTGAGAGAATTTTTTCAATCAGAAAAGATTATATGAATCATTATATCTATAATATACTTCAAGTAACTTGACCTTACATGTATTGGTAATTTTCCATATAAAAACAAAATAAAGATACATACGATGTACATGTATATGAGCAAATGTCCTATCCCAAAAAATAGTTTCCCCGTGTTATCATCTTTGTCATGTTATATTTGTTCAAGACATGATCATCTTGTAGCAAAATATCTTTTTCTCTTACATTTATGCATTAAATATCATTTAGACATATCATTTTATACAAGATTTTACAATTACCAACAGCTTTAACATTAAAAAAAACTTGTTAAAAGATTTTAATTCAAAAAGTACCATATACATTAAAGTTGTTTGTACAACCATATATTTGTTTTATCATGCTGACACATTATAATTCTCACTTTTGTTAAAGAATGGCTTTGCATAAACATGATAAAATAATCACTTAAGATATATATATTAAAATTCTACAGAACATATAATATACTTACTTATGGTACTATATATTGACAATAAAGTTCAAGAATCGAATACAAACAGTGAAAACACATGAGTAAATACGGAAACTGACAGAATTTATTAAATAGTGTGAATAATCTTACTGGTAAATACCGGGTACTTGTATAGAATAAATTGTAGTTGTGAAAACACCTGTTCTCATGTTTAGATTTGTTATTATCACTCATCTAATAACACCTAGTTTTCAGTCTCTCACAATAGAATCCAGAAGTCTGACAGGCGTCCAACACACTTAGCAATAATTTTTCATGTCTATAATGATAGAAATTGTCAAAGACCATTGATAGTGTTGATAATAATATAATCCAGCCAGAATTGAATCAACTGATGCTTAAACAAATGACTTTCACAAGTAGAAAAAAATATGCATGAAGTCATTGCAAAAACATCAGACCAGATCAGATAAATCATACATGTCAACTAAAACTGACTTAACGCAAAAAAGTTTGTTAACAGTTGCCCAAACAGAAGTCAGTACTTCTACACACACTCAGCCATAATTTTACAGAATTTGTTCTTACCTTAAGGTATAATCAACCTAACCTTATGCAAATTTTAGTTTTGTGAAAGTCCTATATATATTTATAAACAAGAGGCTTCTATCAAATTTATAACTTATGTATTGCTGATCATTTATAATGTTTACAGTTTCTATCTTTTATATATACATGTGTAGGTTTGGAAATTCTAGACAAAAAACATAATAAAAGTCAAAAATCTCCATTAAGGTGTCATCAATTGGTTTTGTTCATATTATCAATTTTGTGAATTATGTTTTGTTGATCATTTATTAGTTTCCTGAGATAATGCATATGTAAAAGGCAAAAATTGTAATCATTTACAATTTCTACCAATTCATCATAGTTTTTGAGATAAGACTAAAGGCAAAAATCTAAAAGAAGTCAAAAATATTCCTCTACATGTACATGTATTAGGGCAATAACCCCTGTAGGGAGTCAACCAATAGATTCAGCAATATTTTGTAAGTCTTGTATTGGTGATCAAGTTTATGAACCAGCTTATCAACCGTCCACAACGGATGTCACAATTCTTTGTTAAAGGTCATCCAGTTTATAATCATTAATGATCACCAAATAAAATAAATCAAATAAAATCGGTCATTTCATCTAATTTATTGTACAATCACTCAACTTGCAACGTTTCCAGTTGTTTGATGATGAAATCATACTAGACAGTAAGACTTCAACGTAATGAACTTATTAAAAGCATTGTGTACTTTGTTAAATTCACTCAGACATATTTTGTCTTCACCTACAAGGTGTGGTCATGGATTGTATTCACTGCTACTGTGTACAATCCCCAAAAGAAGTAGAAGCACTCCCCAAATGTAAGAAAGATATCAACCAATTATAATTCTTTTTTAGTATTGAAATATATGTACATGTACAATGTACCTACAAAATGTACTCAAGATTAGTCTCCCTACTTCTGACTTTAAATTTACGAGTTCAATTAAGTTATAGACAAAGTGTAGAGGGTCGTAATATGTGGTCAGGGAAGGGGATGGCCTGGTAATTTTTTTTCTGTAGAATTTATATTATCAATCACTGTGATATCAAAATCGCCCTTTCACTGTGATGATTTTTTTTAATGTTTGACTAACTTGGATGGTCTGCTTCAAAGATTCCAGCAACAAAAATAGGCATTGGATACATCGTTTTGAAGACCATTTTAATGTAGAAAATATAGGAAAATATATGACGTTACCATTTTAATGTAGATCTATGATAAAACAAGTATTATTATTATAAGCATTAAGGAAAGTCATGCATAAAAATGTTTTGCATTTGTATTCAGATGTTTTCTCTTATAATTCTAATCCTGAAACACTCAAAAAAGTATCCAAGAAAAATATTTATATCTATTCGATGATGATCTATGCAATTCCACAATCTGATAAGGCCAATGCAGGTAAGGGATAGACTGTCCAGAGTCAATCAATAATTGCTTAAATGGTGTAATTTTGATTATCATTAGCCATTCGGAAGTCAGAATTGGAATGGCCATTTGAAAATTTGCATTTTTGTACAATACTTTAGAATAACTATGAAAACATATAGTACTTTAGAAATGTTTTATTTTTATTTAGAAGAGTAGAAACAAGAATGTGTCCATAGTACACGGATGCCCCACTCTCACTATCATTTTCCATGTTCAATTGACCGTGAAATTGGGGTCAAAAGTCTAATTTGGCTTTAGAATTAGAAAGATCATATCATAAGGAACATGTGTACTAAGTTTCAAGTTGATTGGACTTCAGCTTCATCAAAAACTACCTTGACCAAAAACTTAAACCTGAAGCGGGACAGACGGACGGATGGACAGACGCACAAACCAGAAAACAACATGCCCCCTCTACTATCGTGTGTGAGGCATAAAAAACGAACCACAACAACAGCTAGTATAGAAACCTTAGAAGTAGTAGCAGGAATTCTTCCACTGGACCTCAAAAGAAACCGTATAAAACAAATTGCAAAAATAAAATCATATAAAATCACTATCCCTATTAAACAAATTTTTGATGATTGGAAAAATATAAATGAACCTGAGAAAACTAACGGCCTTATAGTCTGAATTTGAATTCCGAGGGTTAGCAGCCTCAAAATCACCACCAGAGTATTGGAAAAATCTCAGAAGTTCAAAGTCTAGATCAGAGGAACAAGCTTTTCAGGGAAAGACTATTATTTTGGAAAAAATACATCAACTAAAAAAAAATACAACAATAGCTTTCACTGATGGCTCCTGCAGAGGAAACCAAGGTCCATGCAGGGCTGGGGAAGCTATTTTAATACCAAACAGCACAGAACATGTGAAGTTAACACAGCCAGTTTCTAATAGAGGATCTATTTAATTATTGGAATTAGTAGCTACATTTTTTGTAGCAAGCTGGTAATACATGTAGATTTTCTTATAATTCCAAACAACAGAAAAAACACAGAATCCATCAAAATTTTCTCAGACAGTTAATCAGCAATTGGAATTCTAACTTTAAATTGAAAATCGGTTAATTACAGCAAAACTATTCATGATATTAAAATCGGTAGTTTGGCACTTAAATCTGAAGGAATCATTGTTTCAATTGAATTGACCCTTGGACACGCTGAAATATAAGGTAATGAACTACATGTACAATGTAGCAGACCAACTAGCTACAAAAGCAACACAGGAGGCAGAAAAAAATAGAAAGCATTCCAATAGTCACAAAACAAGATATACAAAAAGGAGCAAAAGACTGTGTAATGTTAAACCGGCAAAACCGATTGGACAACAGTGATAATGGAAGAAGATATTATTCCTTTCATCAAAATGTAAAAAATACACTTCCAAAAGACAAACCGTTAACAGAAATGTATCAGATAACAACTAGTTTAAGAACAGGATATTGTAATTTAAACTCGTACAAATCAATGATATGCCCAGCACTTCGAACGACAAATGCAGCTGTGGACAAAAAGAAACAGTTGACCATTATCTACTGTATTGTGAAAATTATACTGGAAGGCCACAAAATAAATAGTTAAGGTTTTATAAGGGTTAATTATTTATTTATTGATTTATTTATTTTTTTATTTATTAAATTATTTATTTATTTATTTTTCTCTGCAGTGCCACATCACAAATACAAGCGTACTAATGAGTTTTATACAATAGTGACATAAAATTACCAGAGTGATCTAAATACAGAGAGATGATAGTGTCAAGTTGACACTCACTAAAGACTAAAGACATTTTGCACTAATTTTGTACACTGGTAATAGCATAGTGATGTCAATGCAGAAATTTTTCATGTAAAAGGTACATTAACAAAGTCCTAACAAACTGACATGAAGACCGATTACAATTTACAGACTACGGAGTACGGTAGGATTAGTCCAAATAATACACCTTATCGCTAATCCCGGCTGACCCGGCCGCTTGAACTTTTGACGTCAACAACAATCACATTTCCATTGTGGCGTCAGATATTTTGTTTTATGACGTCAAAATTTTACGGGGAACCTGTGTGATTTCCAGCAATGGCGGACAAATAGCGATAAGGTGTATTGTGACGTCATAATTATTTGGACTACGGTAGGATATGCCGGCCCGAGAGGAGAACACTGCAGCCGCAGAACTGAAATGTGATTGAGCGTAATTTGGTACTTTGTGTTATATTAAGGTATAGATAGTACACATGTATATGTTACAAAATTCAGAAACATTTGCCTATGACTGTGTGGACAACCTGTCAACAAGGAAGGAGGATCTAAAAACGTTACCAGCTGGTTACATTTTGCATATAATTAAAATATTGTTGTACTGTTTAGCAGGTTTAAAAGTTCACTTTACCTTAAAGCATATAAAGGTATCAAACACAGATTTTAGCGAAGAAGAATGAAACGGTCTGCCTGGCAACACTTACACAAAATCCGGGCACTTGTTACTTCGTAGAGCCGCAGTGAATTTCGATCCAGTAATAAATATTTTCCCACTGTTTATACTTTTAAAATATGGTATGAAAAATTTAACCTGTTAATTTTATTTTCGAAAATATTTTTTTTTATTGGAATTTTTTCCTTAAATTATTGAGAACTTTTTGTAAACAAAACAGTGTCGCATATGTAAACAACAATGGCGGCTTTTGGAAACAGATATTTTGAAAAATTGGTATTTGATTGAAATTATTGTACAAATCAATTTTTATATAGCTATAAAATGCTGATTTTGAACATGTTTTATCTAAGAAAGATGGATATTGTAATATATTCTGATAAGCTTACAAATAATCTGATGTCAGTGCCCGCTAAAATTTGAATTTCTTGGCCCACTTCAGGCACTTGCTTGGACATGTTTCCTATCCGTAACTTCGATAACACTTATTAGACAGCTATGCAATTATTTTAGAAAAAAAAAGTTTCTTTATTCAGAAGTACCTGAACGTTGATCGACTATTATGCCTCACAGAGTAAATATATCATATTTGCATCACATTTTTACATGCTAAAAAACAACAGAATTATAATTTTAATGTAACTTACAATGCTACTGTAGTATACTTTGCAGTAGGTGGTCAATTACTAATGAAAACACACTTTGTCATTTGTGCAGTCCTTCTGTTAGTCAATAAATAAAAGTTGTTTTGACTTCATTCAGTCATTCTTGCAGGTATTTGATATTGAAATGATTTTTAGTACATTTTTTCATGATTAAAGGTGGCATTAATGCACGCACATACTGTATGTAAAAGTGACTGTTTACATTCATTTTGAAATGTTTATCTATGCTATTATCATTACATGAATTGGGAAAACACATTCAAATTATGAATATGTTGATACATGTAAGGTCGGTCGCATGAAGCTCATACAACTTACAATACAGCTTTTAATTTATTTGTTGTTTTGAAATTCTCAAGCTAGTTTCCATCATCATCAAGGTTTCAAGTTATGTTCTTCACCAAAAAAGTTTCAATTATATATGCATGCCTTTATGATGTCATTTACCTGATAAAGGGAATCATGGGCCTGTATTCCTGAACTTTTATAAAAGTTCATCAAGGGTTTAGTGAATGTCATTATGCAGGATAAAGTAGAAATAATATAGGTACTTAATCACCCACTCGCTTAACATGGGACGGAAGTGATGATGCTCCAAAACGCATGAAATTCATTTAGAATGATGTTCACTAAAACCAAAGTTTTTTAATGGAAATGCAAATTAAAGAACTCGAAAGTGGACAATTGGTTTCCTGTACAAATATTACAAACGTTTTGAGAAAATGTCCAGGGGTTTGAAGAGGAGGTTTAAGTTCTGGTAGCTATGTCTTGATAACCTTGCATCAAAATGCAGCAGTTTTTGTATACATGTGTCTAACAAAATGATTGCCATCATCAACTAAGAAGACAATACTCCTAATATCATGTCCAACAATAAAACTATTAGCAGCTTTTATACTGTTAGGTCATGCTGCTTTTGATTTGTCAGCCTAAAAATCAGATATCAGGTCAAAAGATCTGATAGATTAATCAGAAACCTCTTTTATTGTCAAAATTTAATCTTTATATATTGTAAAGTTGAAAACTTATTTGGTATTTGTGTGTGTGATTAAAACTGTTATTCTTTATTATTTTTCAGGGTGACGTTGATTATGAAAATGATGACATGAGGATTTCATCAAATTATCGGGTAAATTTGCCTCTGTATTAATTTTGATATATCTTAGAAAAAAATAATATGTATTTAATACTGCCAGGGTGTTTCTGGTGCAAATGTACAAAAGCTCATTATTCATGATTGTAATAACCTGATCATAATGATTTTGGTTTTATAGATATAAGAGATGGGGTATGAGCGCTCATGACTCAACTCTCCTTCAAAGTCACAATTTGTCAAAGTTAACCATTATAGGTCAAGTACAGTCTTCAACAGGGAGCCTTGGCCTTGGCTCACTGAATTGCAAGCGTTAAAGGGCCCCATTCCCCCCACCCCCCCCCCCCCCCCCCTCAAAAAAAATGACATCCTTACCTATTGTTATCTACAATAGTGTAACATCACAACATAGAAAGACACTATGAAATATCAATTGAAATGGCATAACTCAATCAAAAGACATTTTAACACAAACAATTGAACATACACTCAGTGAATGAATATTTGATCTATGACACAGTTTTTGGCTTAAGAAAAACCCAGTTCTTTGCACCAAAAAATCTTATACATTAAATGTAAGTTCTCATAATGTTTATCGTAATGTGTATTTACCTTTTTTGGTCCTCATGTTGAGGGAGATTTTGTTCAAAGTTTCTTGGTTTAAGTCCTGTCTTACTAGCAATGACATTTAAATGGTTACTGTATGATAACAACAGCTGTAATAGACAAAGATTTGACTATAATTTGGCCATTCTGATGTGTAATTCAGTAAAAGGCCGCTTTGATAATTGTGATTAGTAATGCATTAAAGCTATCCATTAATGTGTTATTATATAAAAAAGAAGATTTTATGACTTTATTTTACACTCTAAAGATTCATATGCACAAATGTGGGTCAAAGATGTGCCATTGTACAAACACATTCTTTTTAAAAACAATATATTTATTTATAGTACAGATCCTTCATATCCCCCTTTTTCTCATTTAAATTCAAGGTCCATCAAAACTGATTAATAATATATCTTCTTCAAAAATAATATTAATAAGGTTAATTTTAGTTCATTGAAAACCAAATTATGCAAAACAGTTTATAAATATGATCATACATTGTTTTTTCTTCCAGGTTGAAGTAGAAGAATGGCAAGATATCAATAAAGAGTTAAAAAAGCATGGACTACCTATAGTTAAAATTCTCCATCCCTCTGATGTTACATTGTTATCAGGTAAAATGAGATTCTTTGTTTATTATTAATACAGGTTTTTATAGACTTTTTATGGTTTTGTTTCTCAGCTACAATCTCATCAAAGAGAGACAATCACCTCCTAAATTGCAATGAGATAATTTTTATTATTTCATCTTGATTTAACATTGATTCATAAATTAAATAAGTGTTGTGTCCTTTCTTCAGCAAAATAATTAACTCATACTGTGATTAACTTTCCGAGTATTCTTCCCAACTGTGTACATGTTTGTATTATGTTATAATCATTTTATAGGCAGAACAATATGTATGGACTTACCTATGAGCCAGACAGTGAGGGAAAACTTCATCTCATTAATGGTAGACTGTGATCACAGGCAGAATCTCCTACAAGATCTCATCTTATCTAATAACCAAATCAAGTATGATTGAGTCATAACTAATAATTATTGCTTTATAAATACTAATATTTAGATAAATATTTTAATATTATATAATATAAAGATAATACTGTGGATTCATTATTATTTGTTGGATAACAATTTTTCGTGGATTTCATGGGTTTAATGAAACCGAAATTTTAAATGTTCAACGAATTGAATATTTTCTGTATATTATGATAAGCGGACTTTTTGAAAACCATGAAATCATATATCCATGGGAATGCAAGTTTTCCTTAATCCACAAAAATTGGTACCCATGAAAATAAATGAATCTACAGCACTAGCACATATTATTATTTATAAGAGTTGCTGTGGAAATACAGATAATAATATCTACAACCATAATTCAATATATCTAACCAAATCAAGTATTATTGTGTCATTAAATATACTTGTAACTGTATAACAAATATTATACCTCCTACAAGATCTTATTATATCTAGCCAAATCAAGTAAGATTGTTGTTAAAGAATTTATTACTATAAAACACTCATAATATCTCACTACAAGATTTGATTTTAAACCCAATCTAGTATAAATATATGTCAAAACATTGATCACTGAAGATAAAATTGAGAATGGAAATGGGGAATGTGTCAAAGAGATAACAACCCGACCAAAGGACAAAAAACATACTGAAGAACACACATGATATCTACCATTATAACTCATTATATCTTATAGACAAATCAAGTATGATTGTACCATAAAAAAAATCTTCTTTTCCACAAGATAGTTTTCCTTTCTCTAAAATTGTGTTTTACTTTGCAAAAAGTGGTGTCGAAATTCAGTTTTATTGTCGAGCCTGCAACTTTTGTTGCAGAAAGCTCGACATAGGGATAGTGATCCGGCGGCGGCTACGGCGGCGGTGTTAGCTAACTTCTTAAAAGCTTTATATTTTAGAAGGTGGAAGACCTGGATGCTTCATACTTTGTATATAGATGCCTCATGTTACGAAGTTTCCGTCAGTCACATGTCCAATGTCCTTTACCTCATTTCATGGTTCAGTGACCACTTGGAAAAAAAGTTCAGATTTTTTGTAATGTTGAATTCTCTCTTATTATAAGTAATAGGATAACTATATTTGATATGTGCATACCTTGCAAGGTCCTCGTGTCTGTCAGACAGTTTTCACTTGACCTCGACCTCATTTCATGGATCAGTAAACAAGGTAAGTTTTGGTGGTCAAGTCCGTATCTCAGATACTATAAGCAATAGGGCTTGTATATTCGGTGTATGGAAGGACTGTAAGGTGTACATGTCCAACTGGCAGGTGTCATCTGACCTTGACCTCATTTTCATGGTTCAGTGGTTATAGTTAAATTTTGTGTTTTGGTCTGTTTTTTTCATACTATATGCAATAGGTCTACTGTATTTGTTGTATGGAATGATTGTAAGGTGTACATGTCTAGCGGGCAGATGTCATGTGACCTTGACCTCATTTTCATGGTTCAGTGGTTATAGTTAAATTTTTGTGTTTTGGTCTGTTTTTTTCATACTATATGCAATAGGTCTACTATATTTGTTGTATGGAATGATTGTAAGGTGTACATGTCTAGCGGGCAGATGTCATGTGACCTTGACCTCATTTTCATGGTTCAGTGGTCAAAGTTAAGTTTTTGAGTTTTGGTCTATTTATCTAATACTATATGCCATAGGTCAACTATATTTGGTGTATGGAAATATTTTATGATCTTTATGTCAGTAGGGCAGGTTTCTTTTGACCATGACCTCATTTTCACGGTTCATTGCACAGTGTTAATTTTTTGTGTTTTGGTCAATTTTTCTTAAACTATAAGTAATAGGTCAACTATATATGTTGTATAGAAGCATTGTTAGCTGTACATGTCTGCCTGGCATGGTTCATCTGACCTTGACCTCATTTTCATGGTTCATTGGTCTTTGTTTAGTTATTTTGGTTAATGTTAAGTTAATGAGACAGTTGTTATAAAGCTTTATACTTAGGACTATCAACATAATATCAATGATTAGTATAGAAGGCGAGACATTTCAGCGTGTGCACTCTTGTAATTATTACTATCAAGGGGAAATAACAAACTCAGATCAGTAGAAAATAGTTTACTTTAAGAACACTGTCAGTGTAGGTTGGAAATATATTTTTTATTAAATCAAGTGTAGAAAAAAATCAGAAGAGATAATTATGTGATTGACATTGAAGAACTTGAAAGCAGAAAATATTTTGTGTTCATTTATTTTGCTGGGAAAAGGGCTATTAATCAATTAGTCTATCTTCATGTATATCTTTTACTTGTAGCTTTTTTAAATTGCTTCTTAATTGATTTTTATTTTTTTACTATTGTGGTAAGGCCAAATAAAAATATATGTGTGGTTCCAGTAACCCAACCGACCCTAGTTAAAAAAAAACGACGATTTTTTTGAGGACTGTGAATTAAAATAATTAAATTCATAGATTTCTGTCATCTGAATTTCCATAAGTATCTGTCATGGCTAAAATGCAACAATTCATAACAGAATGCAACAAAATTAACTAAAAACGTATCATGACTGTTTATTTTACAACCAAACACATGTTAAAATGGCGGACTTCCGGGTTGGGGCATGAAACAATTTCGGTAAACACACAATTTTTTTCCGAATTTTGACATTCCAAAAAAAAAATAAAAAAATTGCCGACCTACCGACCCTATTTTCTAAAAGTATGTACCTGGAACCACACATATATTTTTATTTGGCCTAAGCTTTTGAATGCAACTTTACTGGGATAAGAAATGATATAATTTTATTTTAAGGGAGGATTTGACAAAGCAAAACAGATTTGATGGAAAAATACCATGGTCGTATGAAAGAATTAAAAGTTTTACTGGAAAGTTCTAGAAATAGAGTAGAGGTAAGTTCATGCTTGATTGATTTTGATAATTGTTAATTGATTGTTTGGTGATCGCTTTACTCTGCATCAGCACCTAAAGGCAATATCATGGCGATGATAATTGTTTAACAACACATCAAGGTGTTGTGTTTGTATCTTAGTTGGGATGATTATTGAGTAAAGATTGAATTGACACTTTACTTGAAAACAAACATTTGCTATCATTTTAATTTCTCTATTATCAATATTGCTTAAGTTACCTGATAAAGTCATTGTTTCTGTAATGTATTCTATCTGGTACTAAAGTAATCAAGTAATCAATATTTATTTTGGAAACATATAAATGTACTTTGGTGTAAAAAAATGGCAAATATCAGAAGTTAATGTTTTTATGCCCCTTCTAAGATAGTAGAGGGGGCAATATGTTTTCTGGTCCGTGAGTCTGCTCATCTGTCTGTCTGTTTGTCCCACTTCAGGTTAAAGTTTTTTGGTCAAGGTAGTTTTTGATGAAGTTTAAGTCCAATCAACACATGTTCCCTATGCTGTGATATGATCTTAATGCTGAATTAGATTTTTGTCCCCATTTCACGGTCCACTGAACATAGAAAATGATAGTGCAAGTGGGGCATCCTGTACTATGGACACATCTTGTTCAATTTTGTTTGTTTACAGGAACTAGAAAAAGACCAAGATATGAAGTCTTCTATCTTTGAAGAGGAAGAAGAAAAATTGAAGAATACCAAGAAATCAATGCATCAAAAATGTAAATTTCTTCAACAGAAATGTGACAACCAGGAAAAAGAACTTGAGAGATTAAAACATAAACTGGGCAAAATGGCCAGTGAGGTTAGAACATAATTGATATACAATGACATAATAAGTCATCTGCAGTATAAAATCTAGAAGTTGTATCTAACTTTTTGTTTTGGTACAATTATTTAAAATTATATCAGACAGTTCATCAAATATGTAATTTAGAATTTAACAATTTAAAGCAAATAATAATAAAAAAAATACCTGTTCAATGGGAAATAACTGAGCAAAAATAAATCTTAAAAATAGTTTTGTTATGGTTGTGATTGTAACAAAATAAATTTGAAAGTTGTTTATTTTATTTTAGCTAAATGATCAAAATGCACAAGTGCTTCCAAAAACATTTGTTTGCAGTCGATAGAAAGTATATATTCTCTTGAACTGAATTTTAATGTGCGTATTGTTATGCGTTTACTTTTCTACATTGGCTAGAGGTATAGGGGGAGGGTTGAGATCTCACAAACATGTTTAACCCCGACGCATTTTTGCGCCTGTCCCAAGTCAGGAGCCTCTGGCCTTTGTTAGTCTTGTATTGTTTTAATTTTAGTTTCTTGTGTACAATTTGGAAATTAGTATGGTGTTCATTATCACTGAACTAGTATATATTTGTTTAGGGGCCAGTTGAAGGACGCCTCCAGGTGCGGGAATTTCTCGCTACATTGAAGACCTGTTGGTGACCTTCTGCTGTTGTTTTTTTCTATGGTCGGGTTGTTGTCCTCTTTGGCACATTCCCCATTTCCATTCTCAATTTTATTTGTGTGAATATTTTTTAATTTTAATATTTTTAAATTATACCTGTCCAATGAATAAAATCATATCTTTTTCAAACTTTATATGCATGCTAGCAAGTGATGCATTCTAAGTTACAGATTACACAACAGGTACTCGATGTATAACTTGAATTTATCTTTGTATTCATGGAATTATTTAACTCAATAATAAATCTTGTTTTCAGGAAGAAAAACGTACTGAAAGACAGAATCAAATTTTCCAAGAATTTAAAAAGAGAACTGCAAGAGCTCACAATACCATGGATGAAAAGTAAGAACAGAGTGATTTTATTGAAATGCTGTTGATTAGTATCTGGATTGTTAATTTTGCTATTAGTATTTAAGCTAGATCAGTTTTATGATATCACAGATTGATAATATTTTAGAATCTTCTTTGATTTAATTGTTTGCTAAAATAAGGGGTACTGGAATTTCAAATTTACATCAAAATTAAACATTTTAAATACCATTTTTCAAAGTATAAGATTTTTTCTGTTATTTTCTCATTCTTTACATGTTTTTTTTCTCTCCATCATATTGTGATTTTAGAATAAGCCAGAAGAGAAGTATTATGAAATATAAAAGAAAACAATGAATTCTATGAAAACAAATAATGATACATTTTGTTCTTTTTATTTTATTTTTGAAAGTGCGATCATACTTCTACACAAATCCCCATATTTGTTATCAAATTTTAAAAGTTTTGCCCAATTTATGATGTCTTTTTCCCTATAAAGCTATTGTAAAGTTAAAAAAATAAATATTACGTTCCCAGAATTTGACATGTTTCAGCTAACAGGCACATGTTATAGAAGTCTTGTTTGAAATAATTTTAGCAGAAGTACCTTAATGTTTGATTATCTTATTAGCATCTGATGAACTCAGAATTGTGAAAAAAAATAGTGAAGATAGTGGTATTTATGAGGGTCTGGATGGAATTTTCAAATTGAAAAAACTTCAAAAGTGAGCCAAGAAATGCAAATTCTAGGGCAAAAAATAAATAACAGAGAAAAACAGACAAACAAAACAGAGAATAAAGATTAATTGGGTGTTAAAATATTTTTAGAATAGAGAATAATAGGCAAATAAAATAAAAAAAATGGCGCAAAATGATGTAAAAAGTTAAGGAATACAAGAAACAAAGGACTCCAGACACTCATTTATGAGTTTATGTGTATTGATTTATCAGCTTTGCTTTATTCAGCTCCATATTCTTTACAGGTTTTAAAGCCAATTTCAAATGTTTTGAATAGCTATACTGCTTTATTTCTGAAATAACATTATGTTACTTTTGTGTGCTGTTATTTTTTCCAGGTTGCTAGATATAATTGATGCTTATGAAAAACAGATTAGTAGTATGCAAAAAGAGCTAGACTTTTATAAGTAAGGTTTTTAGCTTTGCTTATATTCTTACATATTGTAGCATATTGATTTTCTTTATACATTTTGATAATTAAAGTTAAAGTAATTAGTATGTTACAATTATTATTTTTTGTTCAATTTTTAATTGACCCATTATATCGTGTTTGATATTAGTTGCACAATAGTTCATCATATTGCTTTGATGTAAGTTGTATATATCATGTCAAGAAATAATTCCAGATAAAGGTTATATAACCAGCTTAGTGTGCAAGTTCAGTAAAAGTTAAGAGCCAAATTGATGCAACCCTGTTAAATTTCTAAACTGAATAAATAAATTTTTAACTGAAATTTTAACAAAAATTGAACAGTGGTATTGTTTGCCTCAAATTACAGCAGAAATTCGGCCTTTTCCCCTAGAGAAAATTCCCAATTACCAAAAAAAATGGCTTAAAATTCCTCCCAAAAAGTTGTACATTTTCCCCAACAGTGATGGCATTGGTAGTAATGTTTGTAAATATCGTATTCATGTTATTATTTTGATATATTAGAAAGCACTTTTGAGATCCAGTTTTCTGATCAGAATCATCATGGTGTTTGTAACACATAGTTTTATAGCTATAAATACGTTACCATCATAAATTCTGAGTGTAACCCCAATTGCGTCATAGGTCAGATGGAAAATCCCAACTAAAAATAAACGTACTCTCACTGGTCCGGACATATACCCCTGTTTGCCCATATTCTTCCATTCAATTTCCATCTGCGACATCGGTCAACACGTGCACATCAAGTTTTACAGATTCAACAGAGAAGTGTTTAGTTTTTTGAATAGCTTAATTGCTTTTCATATATATTGTGTATTTTATTGGAAATATATTCCCTTGTTTTGTTTAAATTTCTAAACAAAATTATTTGTGTTTTTGACTAAAGTAAAATTTATTATGGACTTTAATTTGAATAGTCCGTATGTAAGTATTCCTGGTTCGGACTATCTCTTAGATGGGTCACTACCTTTAAGTCCCCCCCAAACTACCAGTACATTGACCGGAGTTTCGACAACGGTGGTCTGGTATTGCTACCTATCCGACCCTTTCACAAGGTTCGGCCATGCATTTTGGGGGGGTACCTACGTCAACTTCGGTGACTCATACTTTATCTAGGTCTGTTAATTCAGCGGGTACTATTAGTTTCTGTCCCAGGTACAGCTATGGGCTTGAACTTGCCAGGTTCTAGACCCCCATTATCCTATTGTGGGTATATGCTTCCCAACACGGCACACAACCTTTACCCTCATGGTCTCAGCCACCTTGGCCACAGTCTTACCCTTATGGTGGGTTTATGCCAAACCAACCTGGTTTTTGGCCTTATAGGGACAATTTCTATGGTCCCCCTTCTGGGGTAGCTACTGCACCACCTTTAGCTCCTGCTCTACCCGTAGCAGTATCTTTGACTTCTGCAGTAGCTCCTTCTACCACCGTACCTGACTCTCAAGCTTCTAGTTCTTCTCATGGTACTCCGGGTTTCTGATCATGCATCACCTTTGGATGGTTTACAGAAGTTACTTTTAGACTTTGGTGAGTCTTTCAAGGCTGAATTTAGTACTCTATCCAGTCGTATGACTCTACTGGAAAATAGAGTTTCTTCTCATCAACCTTCTCCAGCTAAGTCTGTAGAATGTGATGAGAGGGAGGATGTACGAGCTTTCTGTTTCCCCTGGGAGTCATGAAAGGGCTTTCCTCACTGATGAGGATGTTGAAAGTTCTTCTTCTCCCAAGGTATCGAAGACGGCCCCTGAGCCTTCTTCTAAGTCAGCTCAACAACCTCCCACCAAGGAGACTGAGGATCCCTCCTTCCTTGAAGGATCTTAGGGATAAGGTGTATACCTTGATGAGGGATGAAGCACATATCCCTTTTCTCTCTCCTTCCAAGCCGAAGAAAACCTTCAACTTTTGAAGCTTCCTGTGGTATTTCTCAGGATACTGTGACTTCTCACAATTCTTTTCCTGAATCTGGCCATATGACTTTTGCTTTACAATTTATTAATGAAGGTATCGCTAATTCTGCTAGTGAAAAGGTTGCTAATAACAATATCTCAGGATTTGGAATGTCATCCTTTTCTGATCAGGTTAAGTACAAGGATTTTGATATCTTTGATTCTTCACTGGGTAGACTTGTTCCCACTTGTGACAAATCTATGTCATCTTTATTGGGAAAAAAGCCAGTAGATGGTCTTCGTCTCACTCAACCTGTTTGGTCAAAGACTGAGAATCTCCTTCGTAGTGCTTCTCAAGTTCTTGGCACAGCCGAAACATTTTCTAGCTGCAACCGGACATTTGCTTAACAGCGAAGATTCGGTTGTTCCAGCAGAAGTACGATCCTTCTTACTTCAACTGGATAAAGCTTTAGGTTCATCTCAGTTGCTTTTAATGGGTTCTATTGCTAATTGCACCCTATCTAAAAGAGCAGAGTTTCTTGAAAACATTTCTATCGCTGAGCCTTTGAAAGATTCTTTACTGAAATCTCCACTCTCTGACAAGATGTTTGGTTTACCCTTACAGCGGGTTCAAGAGGAACTCAGCAAAAACCCTCCTTCAGTCAAAGTTAGTTGTACAAGTTACTAATGGCAAGAGGTCGGTTAATGCTACATCTAGTTCTAATAGTACTTCTGCTTCAGGTGGTCCTCCTTCTTCTGCTAAGAAAAGGAAGAATAACTACGGCAAACCGCAGAACAAACCCAATAACTCAGGAAAAAGCTCAGGTAAGCCTTCTGGTGGTTTTAAGGGGTTCCAAGAAACCTGGGTCTAGTACCTAGGTTCTTGCCCCCTCGTACGTTATTGACAGCTTCCCCAGGGGAAAAATTTACAACAAGTTTCCTCAAAAATCAATACCAGTAGGGGGGAGGTTAAGTTTTTTCCTAAATCAGTGGAAGAAAATTACCTCAGACTGTTATGTGCTGTCAATAATTCGAGGGGGGATTAACACTTCAGTTCAAGAACCCACCTCCTCTATCTGCAGTTCCAATAAGTTGTCTCATACACAAGACCCAGTCAAGTGTCAACTTCTATCAGTAGAAGTGGACACTATGTTACAAAAAGCTGCAATAGAGGAGGTGTCGATCTTAACTCTGTCTCCGGGATTTTATTCCCGTCTTTTTCTGGTTCCAAAGAAGACTGGAGGAAATGAGGCCAGTCATAGACCTATCTATTCTGAACAAATTTCTTATTGTTCCCCACTTCAAAATGGAAACAAACAGATCCATCAGGGCTTCAATCCTTCCAGGAATGTGGACTACTTCTCTGGATCTTTCAGACGCGTATTTCCACATTCCCATTTCCAAAACTTACAGGAAATACCTTCGCTTCGTTTGGAACAACAAAGTTTTCCAGTTCAAGGCTCTCCCTTTTGGCCTGTCTACAGCCCCTTTGGCTTTTACCAAAATCATGCAGGCAGCTATAGCTCACCTACATTCCCTGTCTATTCAGATTCATTCCTATCTGGACGATTCCCTTCTCAAGGAATTTTGCCCAATCAAATTGAGGGTTCAGACAGACTTGGTCATCAATTGTTTTCTGTCCCTAGGGCTTCCTTATCTCTTGGAAAAAGTCAGAGATAATTCCGTCTCAAGACTTTGTTTTTCCTGGGAGAACATTTCCTAACCAGTGTAGGCCTAGTCCTCCCACCAGAGGAGAAATTTACAAAACTATGTCAGAAAATACATTTATTCCTGACGGTTCAATCAGTCACAGCACGTCAATTCTTGCAACTTCTGGGTCTATTGAACTCTCTGGCAGATGTAATTCCATTGGGACGACTCCACATTCGTCCGCTTCAGTTTTATCTGCACAAGTTATGGATTGCAGCTTCACAAGAATGGGAAGCATTGATTCCAATCACTCAGCCTTTATTTCCACACCTTCAATGGTGGTTAGTACGGGAAAATGTAATGAGGGGCCTATGTCTGTCCCCTCAAGTTCCCAGTCTAACATTATTCACAGATGCCTCCACCCTCGGTTGGGGAGCATATCTGGAGGGGCTTACAATCTCGGGAGTCTGGAGTCCAGATCTTTTGGAAGAGCATATCAATGTATTGGAAATGAAAGCAGTTCTGTTTGCACTGAATCATTTCCAAATGTCTCTAAAAGAATCAGTCTGTCATTCTGGCCACGGACAACACAACAGTTGTAGCTTATCTCAAGAATCAGGGAGGAACTCATTCACCTTCTCTTTATCAGATAGCCAGAGACATTCTCCTTCTGTGTTTTCAACTCCAGGTTCATCTAGTGGTGAGACATATTGCGGGGCACCTCAATATTCTAGCCGACACTCTATCCAGATCCCTTGCTCCAGTAAACACGGAGTGGGAACTTACTTCAAGTAGTTTTCAAAGCTGTGACTCTTCATTGGGGGTCACCTCAGATAGATCTGTTTGCGACCAGTCTCAATCACAAACTTCTAACATTTGTGTCTCCGGTTCCAGATCCAAAATCTTTTGCGGTAGACGCAATGAGCCTATCTTGGAAAGGAATGTTCGGGTACGCCTTCCCTCCTTTCAGGTTTCTCTCCCCAGTACTTCAGAAAATAGCAGGGGAAAATTGCAAGATCATAGTTATTGCTCCAGCATGGCCAAAACAGTCTTGGTTTCCCAGACCTTCTGCGCCTATCATGTGCTTGTCCTCTGGTTCTACCTCTGAGACCAGACCTTCTGTCTCAAATCAAGGGCAAGGTTCTTTATCAAAATCCAGAAAAACTTCATCTACACGCCTGGCTTCTCTCAGGGTTAGCCTCAGAAAGAGAGGTTTTTCTGAAGGAGCAACCAAGCATCTCACAAAGTCTGTCAGAGACTCCACTAGCATTGTCTATGATGCAAAATGGTCAATCTTCTCAGATTGGTGTAGTGAGCGGGAAATTGATCCTTTCCAAGTCACTGTACAACAATTAGCAGACTTTCTAGTTTTTCTTTTTGAATCCAAAGGATTATGTCCCTCTACTATTAAGGGATATAGATCAGCTATCTCAAGAACTATTCATATTTCTGGTGGCCCCAGATTTTGGAATCAATGAGCATATTTCTCTTTTGGTTCGTAGTTTTAGTCTTGAAAGACCAAGACAAAAAACTTTAGTTCCTAAGTGGGACCTTGGACTAGTTTTATCCTTTTTAAAACTTCCTCCTTTTGAACCAGCAGAAACAATAGATTTAAGGTTTCTTTCCTATAAATGCTGTTTTCTTTTAGCTTTGGCTTCTGGACGGAGAAGGAGTGAAATCCATGCCTTCTCTATTTCTGATGCTTGCCTTCGATTTAACAGGGATAAATCTTCTGTTACTCTTTTAACGGATCCTGCTTTTTTGGCAAAGAATCAGATTCCAGATAAGGGTGCAGAACCAGTTGTGATTCCTGCACTCCCTAGCGATTCTATTTCTGTACTTTTATGTCCAGTAAGAATCCTATCTATTTATCTGAAAGAACGTGTAGTTTACGTTCTGTTTCTAACTCAAGACTCTTTATTCCTATTAAAAAAAGGAATCTCAGATCTTTCTGTTAAAACTATTTCTACTTGGATATGCAAATGCATATCTTTAGCTTATGGTTCTTCTAAGGCAGAACTTTTAAATAGTTTTAATGTTAAAGCTCATGATGTTAGGGGTATCTCTACATCCTGGGCTCTGTTTAACAGTGCATCTCTAGAAGAGGTACTGTCTGCAGGTTTCTGGAGAAATGAGAACTCTTTTATATCTCACTACCTCCAATCTATGGCTACTTTTGCCGAAAGTTTATACTCTCTTGGACCTATAGTTTCAGCACAAAGATTGAACTTTCCTCCTGTTTCTTCTGTTACAGGGGATTCAGCTTTACGTTAGATTCTGTTACTCAGAATTTATGATGGTAACGTATTTATAGCTATAAAATATTCAAAATTTTAAAGTAAATTTGGATTTTATTAGATAAATACTTACCATCATAAATTATAGGTCCCACCCACCTCCCCTTCATCCCCTTTCCTTATGTTTCTGTCTTGAGGAAATTGAATGGAAGAATATGGGCAAACAGGGGTATATGTCCGGACCAGTGAGAGTACGTTTATTTTTAGTTGGGATTTTCCATCTGACCTATGACGCAATTGGGGTTACACTCAGAATTTATGATGGTAAGTATTTATCTAATAAAATCCAAATTTACTTTAAAATTTGAATATTTTTAGTGCATTAAGTACCATCATTGCTTCTGTTTCTTTCCCCTCTCCAAAAAGTACCTTTCAGGTTGAAAATGTCTGACAACCAAAACATACATGAAAAAACAGGTGCAAAAAAGACAGCAAAGGTCAGCAAAAAATCGGAGATGTGTTTAGAATAAAATATACAAATTTCCCAATTTCAATAAAAAAATATGCATTTTTCCCAATAAAAAACGGTAGAGGTAGTTTTGAAAAAAGACAACAATATCACTGATGAAGTTCATTTTACAGTTTAAAAGACTATATCATTATACATAAGTAAGTAAGTAAATTTTATTTAGAGTCGGCATTTATATACATTATAACAGACAAAAAATATGAGTTCTGGTGAGCTCTTTAACCGACTATCAAACTTGTCAGTAATTGATCTTTCATCTATTTATTGTCTGTTTGATCTTGATATACTACTTTCTTAGGCCCTAACCCTACCTTCCGAGAAAATAGCTGCCTACTCAAATTTAATTTATTGTCCTAATGTGAAAAAGCTTATTTTTAATCAGATAGGCATGACAATTAACAAAACATATGACACTTCAATTTCTCTTGCTGAAAAAAAAATGCCTAAATACCTACCCACTGTCTCTACCTTTGATTAGGGTTTGGGCAAACCAAATTTTTTTTTTAAGTGTGGCCTTACATGATACAATATTTTTTGTTTTTTCACTAAGTTATGTTTTGAAATAAGTAATAAATTACATTGCTTGTAACTTGTATGCTAACTTATTTTAAGTTTCTCTTGAAAAAATATTGGAGGAGCTCTTAACTGCTGCTTTGTCTTTTTTCCATCATAAACCTTTTTTTTTTGGTATATTTTCCAACTACCTTATGTATGTTTACATTCAGTTTTTTTAAAAAATGAATTATGGAAAATTGTAAAAAAACTGCAGATTTTTTTGCTGAAGATAGACATAAAAACTTTTAAAGAAAGAAAATCATAGCTGAAATTACTGAAAATAGCGGATACATAGCTAAAAGTGTTGATGATAATGATGATCCTGATTTCAACATATCAATGAAAAGGGGATATGGTGGAGTAGCCATAATCTGGAAAAAGAAATTAATGAAAATATAAAGGAACTGATAGACGGTGGAAATAGAATACAAGCCATACATATTCAACAAGGAGACAAACCAATATGTCTTATAAATGTATATATGCCATCAGATAGCAAAAATGCAGACATCGAATACAAAGACACATTGGCTCAAATTGATGAAATGATAGAGAAATATAAAGACACACACGAAATTATAGTATGTGGAGACATGAACGGGTCCCTGGATAGAAGCTCGACACCTCATGATAAAATCCTAAAGACTTTCTGCAAGGAAAAATGTATAGGAAATACTGAGAAATGCCCAGTAAAAGAGACATTTTATCACCAGAATGGTATGTCGAAAGGACAAATTGATTACTTCCTCTTCAAAAGTAACTCAGAAATCATTAACAAAATCAGACAAATTGATGTCCTTGATACTGACCCAGAGAATACCTCGGACCATGTACCTGTTATCTTGACACTGAACAGCCAACTGAAAAAAGTCAGGGAAAAAGCAACAACTATCATAGCAAAACCTAAATGGACTGACTGCGACCATCAAATTTATAAGGAAGTCATCAATAAAGAACTTCCAAAACTCATGCAAAAATCAAAAGGAATTATTGAGAAAGATATAAAAAATCTAGAAAAACTGCTACATAAAGCCGGAGAAGCAGCAATCCAAAGTATAGAAGAAAAATCAAAATCAAATCAAAGGGAAAAGGCGATATGGAATGAACAAATAGATAAGGCATCAAAGCAATCAAAAAATGCATTTAAAGTTTGGAGGGCAACATGGAGCACCTCAAGAAAGAAAGTAATGAGCTCAAAATCAAAATGACAGCTGCAAAGAGAATACTTCGAAAAGCACAAAGGACAAGCTTATGCCTCGCAGAGAGAATCAACAGCGGGAAAAATTATGAAAGCTTCAAACTCAGATACAAAACTTTTTTACAAGCTTATCAACATGCAAAGAAAAACACCACTTATTATACAAGATACTGAAACTAAACGAAAAGACTGCAGAAGATGGACCAAGCATAATGAACATCTGGCAAGAACATTTCCAACAACTAGCTACTCCAACAATAGAGGAAAATTTTGACACTGAAAAACTAGAGCTAGTAGAGATACAAAACAATATAATAGAATCCATAGAAAGGGAAAAAAGGTCAAGGCATAGATCTTGTTAATGTAAAGGAAGTAAATAAAGCTATAGAAAAACTTAAAGCAGGAAAAGCACCCGATGAAGATGGAATTTCGCAGAACACTACAAACATGGGATGGAGAGTTAACTCCCTTTATAGTACATTTGCTAAATTTAATCTTAACCTATTTGGATGTACCAATCTCCTAAAGACAGGGATTCTAACACCAATCTTAAAGAAAGAAAAAGACAAAACATTACCATCTAGCTATAGAGGAATAACTGTAACTAAAACCTTTGCAAAAATATTACAAAGTATATTGAAGGATAGAGTTGACTCTGTATTTAACAACATACAAAACTCCCTGCAAAGAGGCTTTACAGAAGGAGTATCATCACTATGTGCAGCATTCCTCACATCAGAAGCAATCGAAGAAAGTAAGAAATTAAAGATACTGCTGATCTTAGTAACTCTTGACGCAGAAAAGGCATTTGACAAGCTAAACCATGAAATACTATTCAACAAACTGTACCATTATGGAATAAAAGGAAAACTCTGGATACTACTGAGAAACTTGTATAAAGGAATGAGCATCAAGGTTAAATGGGAAGGGGCAATGTACAGAAGATGTCATGGTTCTACAAGGAATTCAACAAGGTGCAAAACTATCTACAACGCTATATAAATGCTACAACAACGTCATACTTGATAGCATATTAAAAAGTGGACTTGGAGCATGTATTGGTGATATACAAGTCCCTGCACCAACATGTGCCGATGACATTGCTGTCCTGGCAAATAGTACTGCAGATGCACAAGGAATATTAGACATCGTACAACACCATACGAGCAGAGATCTAGTCAAAATCAATCCAACTAAATCTGAAGCGGTTCTATACAATGCAAAAGGCTCAAACATATCAACGTTGAAATTTGAAGACAATGACATCAATATAACCAATGAAACCAAACATCTAGGTATCAAAAGAAACGAGCAAAAACCGTGCAAATATCTCAGAAAGAAAAAGAACCGGAAGGGCAACAATATACAGCCTTCTTGGAGCTGGGTTACATGTCAGAAGGGGATTCTCACCCATGGTTGCATACAAGCTATGGAGAACATATGCAGTACCAAGAAGCATATACGGACTTGAGGTGATGAACTTACTTGCAAAAGAAAAGGATATGCTAGAACTGGCAGAGAGAAAAATCCTCCGACAAATTCAAGGACTCCCAAATAATACAGCAAATATGGCTGTATATACCCTGGTAGGAGCAGAACCTATTGCCATCGACATTAGACAAAAATGTACTTACCTTTTTCATGAATATTGTTCGAAATCCAGGAACCATAGAATGTGAAATTCTGCGCCGACAAATAGTATTCTCAGACCAAAGAGGAAAAGACTTTATCAACAGAGTAGAAAAAACTCTATCAAAATACAATTTGAAATCCAGTAGCTACTACATAGAAAATCCACTGAATAAAATGGAATGGAAAAGACTAGTAGGAATAAAGATCAAGGAATACTGGAAAAATGAATGTCATAATGAAAAAATGGAAAAAACATCACTTAAATACATAGAGATACAGAACAAACCATTAAATGAAGCTCACAATATATGGAAAAGTGTAAAAAACAATAGTAAAGATGTAAAGGCAGGAGAAATAAAAGCAAGAATAAGTACTCAAACGTACATATTCCAAGCCAAAAGAGCTAAGTTCGATCCAAAAGTTACCCTATGTGTACAATTTGCGAACAGGAAAATGAAGATCTAGAACATTTTATTCTACACTGCAAAGAACTAGAGCAAATAAGATCTAAATACTGCTCAAAAATCGAACAGACAATGGATGAAATTGATACGTCAACATACAAGAAGATCAAACAACAAGGGAATTTACTGCAGCTCATAATAGACTGTACTAGCAAGGACATAAACTGTTACCCAACTGTGTATGAAAACATTGAAACTCTTGCTAGAAATATGTGTTATGAGATGCACTTGCTGCGCACAAAAAGGATAAAAAACCTGATCACAAGTACAGTATAAGTAAACTTCTTAAAATTGTTACTTATAAATAGTATACCATCCAACTATTTTACGGCTTATAAGTTTTTAAAAATAAATCCTCACTTTAAAATTGTAAGATATCAGTTATAAATTAAAAAGGAGTAATGACAAGATCTCCATATAGAAATTAAACTGTAAAGAAAATTTTTGTATATATTATACCTAAAATTTTTGTCCAAACCCCAACCACTTTACACAAGTCTTACAGGAAATTTTCATTATTATTCCTGATATATGTATAGCACACTCAGCTATGATTATAAGTAATTTTTAACTTTTGACCTTATTTAATTCTTGTAAATACATGTATATGCAGTTGTTGTTTTTTTTAACACTTTCCTACACCCTAGCACATATAAATTATTATATATTTTTTTAAAACTTTATGATGACAATCCTATGAATTAATTATGATATCTATTATTTAGTGATCATTATAACCAAATTCAGTCATCTGTATATAATATAATAAATTGTTTCCCCTATGTTTTAAGTGTAAATAGTTGCTCAAACTATACCCTTTGGGTAGTGCTCCACATTTAATGGAGGATATACAAGAAACTGAACTTGAACTGAACTGAACTTTAAGGACTGGAGATATTCTAAATTGCAAAGTTTTAAATCCTCAAGCAGAAAGCATAATTAAAAATTAGTGAAAAAACAAACTATTAAAAAATACATCAATGAAACATATTTATCTAATTTTTGTGCTATTTTCACATTTCCTGTCGGTGTGAGAAAATACTTTCTCCTCACTAGTGAAAAAATCTGTTCTTGGCAAATGATTGGTTGAAATTTAGTTGTGAAGTTAAATTGTCTTGTTTCTTCTGATTTTTTTATTGTGACTTCATGAAAAAAGGCACCATGCCTGATGACGTCACATCAAAAGTACAAAATTTTCCTCAAATCTTTGAAAAGGAAGGATAAAAATCATAAGAGAAACAGATTCCACCACTATAACTCGTGTATATTTCTCCACTCTCAATAGTTAAATTTTAATTATTGAAAAAGCTCAGCAAGCCTCACGCTTTTTAAATTAAAATTAAACTGTCTCGAGTGGAGAAATATCGTTATACACTTGTTACAGTTGTGGAATCTATATGTAAATTATTAATATTAACAATATTTAGGTCCGATGAGGTTACAGACAACAGGACCTATGAAGAGGACTCATTACATGAAGCAGGGGTATCATCCAATATGAAGTCTCTTATCAGGGTAAGGCTAAAAATAATAAAATAATTGTACCTGGTTTTATACTCAGCTGTTTGCAGATTAGTTTTGTACCATGACTAGGAGTCTGTGAGGAATATTTAAATGAAGTGAAATTTAAGGAAAGTTATAAATTGCAAAAGTTATTATTGGAGGACTTAATGATTAGATTTACTATTGTAATATTTTCATATGAAACTTATTAAAGGCAGAGATATTCATAAACACGAACAATGTTTGAGATTGGAAGTGTTTGTTAACTGTAAATAAATTTATTTTACTGTTCTTTTTTTTATGTTGAGACCTTTTCAGGTGATATCAGAGTCATTAATATTTTGTGAATTCCAACTTTTTTGTAATCTTTTAAGAAAAAAAGAGAAGGTGAAAGTTTTGCATATTTCATGACTTTTTATATTAGCCTTATTTTCCACTGCCATAATTTCATTTTACCTTCTTTTTTTAATATGTAGACTGTTTCAGCTGATTTCACAGTCATTTATATGTTGTGATTTTCCAACTTTTTATTATTTTTAAAAGAGAATATCAAAGTTTTGCATATTCACGACTGTTTGTTATCACCTTATTTTTCTACTAGCAAAGTTGCTAACAATAAATTGCTCACAAACAGAAGTTAGTTTACAATATATTTCAGTTGTCAATAAGCATTAACTGAATAAGTAAATGTGATCGAATATAAATAGTAAATAAGCTTTATCATTGTCCTACTTTTTACTTTTCAGTCTTATGAGAAACAGTTGTCCAAAGCAAATGACAAAGTAAAGAAATTGCAAGATGAAAAGGACTTAGTCAAATTGGAAATGGGATCTAGGTAAGTTAAATTATATTTCAGGACATTTTAAGTGAGGATTGTGAATTGCAAATAAAAATTATTTCCTATTATCATTTCTGCAATTAATATAGCTTAACTGTAGGCATAAAAACATTTGGTACTTGTTTCTGACATATGTTTCTGGAGTAACCTCCCTTTGGAAGCTTCTGGGCTTAAGTACAATGTACACTATATACACTTGGGAAGTGGCAAAACATGCCATATAAAAATTGATATTTCAGAAGTATACAGATTTAAGTTCTTTATATTTTGACTGTTGATACTAATGGCTATTAAGTCTATATTGCATACCGCAATTATCTTTGTCGTCATATTTTGGTTAAATGAAGTAAAAGTGGTATCCAGTTGATATGATTAGGAATCCTTCTGGGACTAGATTATATATTTTTTCCTTGCCTTTCTAACAAAATACTTTACAAGAAAAATAAATTTTCAGTTATATACCTGTTAGTTTTCAAACTTGCAACTAGTAGTAGTATCTTTAATCATTGTTGTCAGATGATGTGGCATTTTTATCCTCTTTCCTATATTATTTTTAAAATATCATTTTTATTTCCTTTTGTATTGCTGATCTGTAACTTGATAAGGGCTTTTAAAAATGCAATTAATGCAATTAATCATTGTCCTCTTCTAACAAAAGCTGGTAATAAAAATGCAATTAATGCAATTAATCATTGTCCTCTTCTAACAAAAGCTGGTAATTATAAATCATGCTACAGCATTACTGTATTAAAAGATTTAAAAGATTTATTTGTAAACTGATATAGGAGGTAACCATATAGTAAAATCTTGTAAATCACAATTTGTCTCCCTTCTTGATAGCCCCTTCAGTTTGCTATGAACATTTAGCGACTTTTAGCAACTTTCATATTTTTGGGGTTATTTAAATCATCATTCAGTTGGCAAGAGTATGCCCTGGCAATAAAGAATGATGTATAACTTGAAAAGCAATGCTTTATCTCAGATTCCTTATAATTTGTAGGCCAGAGATAACAGACTACAGAGTTATTCAGCAAAGAGTGAAAAAATTAGAGAAATTATTAGCTGTACATAATATAAGGTAAATGTAATACATGTAGAAAATACTCAAAAATATGTCAACAACAAAACAACTTTTTACTGATCATTATGTCTTAATCATAAAGATAATTTAAGAATGTCAAAAAAATACTTAATCAGCTGTTTAATACCAATCTACAGTGATTTATTATTATTCATTTAAAATCATTTTAGGGAATTTACTTAAACAAATAATGAATGAATCAAGGTTCTCAACAAAATGGAAATCTTTTGTTGTTTATGTAGAAACAAATGCATAAGTAACAAACTAAAGTATCCTTCCAGGAGAGAAATTTTCCCTCTGAATGTATTTCATTGTTCTGATACAAATTTCCTTACTTTCCATGTTTTTAGCTGTTTTCACCTAAAACTTATTTTGAAAGCACTGCATCTTGCATGCTTCATTTTTAATCATGTAAATGGCCTGATTGCCATAACTGATGTTAACACTAAGTTGCTAAAAAAGTATAAGGACATAATGGTGTCTAAAACTTCTTTTTTTTTACAGCATACCTGGAGAAAATGACAAGAAGGATCCATTTAGACAGAGGAAAAAGTACAGTACAAAGCTGGATGATTTGGAATACTTACCATTAGATTTATGTAGACAATATCTAAAGGTTAGAGTTACCTCTCTTTGCAATACAAGTCATAATTTGGCAACAAAGTGCTAAATTTTTAAATGATCCTTGTATTTATTTTCTAGTTGATCAAAGTTTGCTTGATAAAAACAACTCCAATTTTAAGGATTTCAATACTGTTTATGGTATCAGATCGTATTTGTGTCTAAAGACTGAATTATGTCTTGCAGTGGCGGATCCAGAAATTTTCATAAGTGGGGGCCCACTGACTGACCTAAAAGGGGGCCCGCTCCAGTCACGCTTCATTGATTCCCTATATAAGCAACAAAATCCCCCCTAAATCCGCCTATGTCTTGTGATCCTATCTCTAAAGTTACATCCCAGCTCCTTTGTTCTACCAAGGGGTGATCTGAGCCAGATCATCCTTACCAGATTATCCAAGCTTGTGTTTCTTTGTTTTGCATGCTTTCCTTTGTTTTTTAACATTTTGGCGGGAAGGCCTAATCTGCAATAAAACTTAGAAATACTTATTGGAAAAGACACACTTTCAAAATTTATGTAAAGAAATCCTTGTCTATACTGGGATACGAAACTCAAGACCTTTAGCATATCAACCCACGACACATACCCCTACACCAGGACGACTGGATACAGACTCTCAGTTATTAAACATATTTAAAGGAAGCAAGATATTTTTATAAGTGGGAGGAGTATGCAGACCTTTATTCAGTGGGATTTTAACCCCTTTTCATAAATAAGGCCAGATTGTTCAGTGGAATTTTACCCTTTTCCTAAGTGGGGCGAGTTGGTAAACAATAGTAGGGCGTTTTTTTTGGAAGTGGTGATTTTGTGTGGGCTGATTGGCCAGTGGGGGCGAGTTGACATGGTTTCATATTTAAACATTGTATTTCGGGGTCATAAAGGGTATATTATATAGTAATCTATAAAGTGTATTATATCGGTTCTGTGGCGTTCTAAACTAGATTTAATGAATTGTAATTGTTTTTTGTCTAATCTAATACAGCAAGGATGTAAATAGTTATCCCATTTGGACTTGGTGTGTCAGTGTCTGGCCATCGAGGTGATCTGACACTGACACACCGCGTCCTTATGGGATAACTATTATTAAAATGGATGTATTTTATATCTATCTGAATGGCATAATAACATTCTTATGTAAAAGAATGAGGAAGCTTGTACATTTTGTAACTTAAGACTGAAAGCTTGAAACAATTACCATTAACCAAAGTTTAAGGGATGGGGTTTAAAGGACAGAAAGTGTGCCTGATTGTCTAATCAACTGATAATTAAAAGTTATTTCAATTTAGAAATTAAGATTTGTATATCCATCCATTGTAGGATGTTGCTACAGAATTAGACACAGATGATCTTGAGAATGTTACACCTCGGGTACAGAAATTTAATGAAAGACTTGAGACTGCATTACAATTTGAACAGGTAAGTTAATGTGTGTGTGATACATGTACCTTTATATTATATATTTATACTTTGATCTGTACAACTTTTCAGGAGGTCAACATAAAATGGATGCACATCTTAAAGTACCGGTATATTTTTATTATCAGTTTTCAAGGAATAAAAATTGTTGTAAATCTACAAATGTTTCAATTCAGTGGCAACAGCTTGGGTCTTAAAAAGGAGAAATCTAAATAGTAGAATATGGCATACTTTGTGATACAATTATTTATAGGTTAAGATAGCAAATAAGGTTGTAATTCTTCCTTAGCTTATATACCAACATTGCAAGCTTCATCTTTTTTTGTTTGTTCTGAAATCTAGACTACTAACGATGGTGAATACAGAACCTTGTATAGATTTGTTGTAAGGCAATGTAAAGATGAATATCAAGATAAAATGGCCTTAATTGCATTTAATGTTAAAGGGAAAATTCACGATTTTTTACTTATGGTTTAAATATGTTCATTATGACATAATATATATATTCACAAAGTTTTATCGCTACATGTGCATTAATAAAGGAGAAATTCAATAATTAATGAAAAAATATCAACTACTTCCTGTAGGTCGTGACGTTTTCTCCTGATTTTTGCATGCCGGGATTTAAAATACAATCATTAAAAGTCTTGGTTTTTAATCATATTTTAACGTAATCGTAAG
>NW_027267644.1:0-33174 GCF_963676685.1 Mytilus edulis
TCACTCTTAGTCTCCGAGAAGAGAAAAGGGGGGGGGGGGGGGTCAAAGGCATGTATACTAGACGTGCCATGTGACTTTGATACACTCAAACTGGTTGCTGCTACTGTGACAATGTCAAGAACGGGGTGACATCCTCCGCTATTGCTTGCAATGGCAAATCTAGTGTTAGAATAACTCATTCGCAATCATTTTTTCTGATGAGAAAACAGGAAATAGAGTATTTTTCTCAATTTTACGTGTAAAATTGTTCACAGATATTTGTCACTGAACAGCACAAAACGTATAGACAAGGAATAAACCAATGCAAAATGTGTCACTTTATGCTATACAAAAGTATTGATCAATCAATCAAATCATGATTCAAGTGATCAAATCATGATAAGTGATCAATCAATCAAGTTTTGATATCAAACAAGTAATGAATCAAGTGCAATTATCGAAAAAAAACGTCCCCTTACCATTTTTACAAACTGCCTATCAGTCGATTAATCAATCAATCAAACGATTAATCAATCAATGATTGATCAATCATGATCACAAACCATCAACCAACCAATCCACATATCTTTTACGTTGAGTTTATGAAAGAAAATACCTTTAATTTTCTGTTGAACAATCGACTTTCGCGTATTATTATGTCACCCCTTTGAAAAAGGGGGGATATATTGTTATTCTACGAATTTTTTCTTCCACACTTTTTGTCCAGCCGATTTCTCGGAGATGCCTTGACATATATTTATAAAACTGCACCATAATGACAATCCCCATGTGCAAAGTTGCAGTAAGCATGGAATGGTTCAAGATGGCCGCCGTTTCCATGGAAACGGCAAAAATGTAAAAAACCGAAAAATGGTCCAAATTTAATGAAACTTTCAGAACTAATAACTCATCGTTAGAAGGCGTGACATCCATCTTAAGAACTTTTAAAATGGCTACCGTTGTCATGGAAACGGTCCAAACGTGAAAAAAACGAAAATAAATCCTTAATTAATTCATAGAAAATAAACCGCTACAGATACGGCAAAAAAAACCGTAAGTAGAAAACAGCAGTATAAACTGTAGAATTCATTGCCGTTGGAATTTTAAGATAGCTGCTGTTACCATGGAGATAACGCTAAAAGTGCACATTGGACCCATACGGTAAAAAACGTCAAAGTAACATTTTCGTACAAATTTTAAGCTCATTCCCGTTTAAATGCTATTGTATTGTCATCTGTCTTCGAAATTTTCAAAATGGCCGCCGTTGCCATGGAAACAGCCTTAAAAAAAAAAAAAAAAAAAAAAAAAAAAAAAAAAAAGGAAAATTTGAGACAAAATTCTGTGATGAAGACTATGTGCAAAACATCTTCTAGAATATGCTAGAAGAAAACGAATATATAATTTAACGTTCTTCTTTCTATTCTATACAAAAAATCGTGCTCTGAAGAGAAAATCGCCACTGAGAGAGAGAGAGAGAAACATGAAGAGTACACATAATTGACATTTCTGCACTTGCATTAAAGTACACATCCGTTAATCGAACACCTGCAAAAATATACACATTAGCTGAAATCAATCGATAAGCGTGTAATTAAATTGTACAAGATATCGTGTGATACGCGTGATATTGAAGAATAAATGAACAGTTAGTATGCCGCTCCGTCAATATATACACATGTTGTCTGTCCAAGGTCCCCTCTAAAAAGAATAGTAATGTACTAACTCCACGATAATATACTTCAGTATCACGTGACAGCACCTTTCTTCCTCAAGCGTGTGTCTAATTTAAGATTTTAAAGAGTTTCCCAACTATAAATAGACATCACTCTTAGTCTCCGAGAAGAGAAAAGGGGGGGGGGGGGGGTCAAAGGCATGTATACTAGACGTGCCATGTGACTTTGATACACTCAAACTGGTTGCTGCTACTGTGACAATGTCAAGAACGGGGTGACATCCTCGCTATTGCTTGCAATGGCAAATCTAGTGTTAGAATAACTCATTCGCAATTCATTTTTTCTGATGAGAAAACAGGGAAATAGAGTATTTTTTCTCAATTTTACGTGTAAAATTGTTCACAGATATTTGTCACTGAACAGCACAAAACGTATAGACAAGGAATAAACCAATGCAAAATGTGTCACTTTATGCTATACAAAGTATTGATCAATCAATCAAATCATGATTCAAGTGATCAAATCATGATAAGTGATCAATCAATCAAGTTTTGATATCAAACAAGTAATGAATCAAGTGCAATTATCGAAAAAAAACGTCCCCTTACCATTTTACAAACTGCCTATCAGTCGATTAATCAATCAATCAAACGATTAATCAATCAATGATTGATCAATCATGATCACAAACCATCAACCAACCAATCCACATATCTTTTACGTTGAGTTTATGAAAGAAAATACCTTTAATTTTCTGTTGAACAATCGACTTTCGCGTATTATTATGTCACCCCTTTGAAAAAGGGGGGATATATTGTTATTCTACGAATTTTTTCTTCCACACTTTTTGTCCAGCCGATTTCTCGGAGATGCCTTGACATATATTTATAAAACTGCACCATAATGACAATCCCATGTGCAAAGTTGCAGTAAGCATGGAATGGTTCAAGATGGCCGCCGTTTCCATGGAAACGGCAAAAATGTAAAAAACCGAAAAATGGTCCAAATTTAATGAAACTTTCAGAACTAATAACTCATCGTTAGAAGGCGTGACATCCATCTTAAGAACTTTTAAAATGGCTACCGTTGTCATGGAAACGGTCCAAACGTGAAAAAAACGAAAATAAATCCTTAATTAATTCATAGAAAATAAACCGCTACAGATACGGCAAAAAAAACCGTAAGTAGAAAACAGCAGTATAAACTGTAGAATTCATTGCCGTTGGAATTTTTAAGATAGCTGCTGTTTACCATGGAGATAACGCTAAAAGTGCACATTGGACCCATACGGTAAAAAACGTCAAAGTAACATTTTCGTACAAATTTTAAGCTCATTCCCGTTTAAATGCTATTGTATTGTCATCTGTCTTCGAAATTTTCAAAATGGCCGCCGTTGCCATGGAAACAGCCTTAAAAAAAAAAAAAAAAAAAAAAAAAAAAAAAGGAAAATTTGAGACAAAATTCTGTGATGAAGACTATGTGCAAAACATCTTCTAGAATATGCTAGAAGAAAACGAATATATAATTTAACGTTCTTCTTTCTATTCTATACAAAAATCGTGCTCTGAAGAGAAAATCGCCACTGAGAGAGAGAGAGAGAAACATGAAGAGTACACATAATTGACATTTCTGCACTTGCATTAAAGTACACATCCGTTAATCGAACACCTGCAAAAATATACACATTAGCTGAAATCAATCGATAAGCGTGTAATTAAATTGTACAAGATATCGTGTGATACGCGTGATATTGAAGAATAAAATGAACAGTTAGTATGCCGCTCCGTCAATATATACACATGTTGTCTGTCCAAGGTCCCCTCTAAAAAGAATAGTAATGTACTAACTCCACGATAATATACTTCAGTATCACGTGACAGCACCTTTCTTCCTCAAGCGTGTGTCTAATTTAAGATTTTAAAGAGTTCCCCAACTATAAATAGACATCACTCTTAGTCTCCGAGAAGAGAAAAGGGGGGGGGGGGTCAAAGGCATGTATACTAGACGTGCCATGTGACTTTGATACACTCAAACTGGTTGCTGCTACTGTGACAATGTCAAGAACGGGGTGACATCCTCCGCTATTGCTTGCAATGGCAAATCTAGTGTTAGAATAACTCATTCGCAATTCATTTTTTCTGATGAGAAAACAGGAAATAGAGTATTTTTCTCAATTTTACGTGTAAAATTGTTCACAGATATTTGTCACTGAACAGCACAAAACGTATAGACAAGGAATAAACCAATGCAAAATGTGTCACTTTATGCTATACAAAGTATTGATCAATCAATCAAATCATGATTCAAGTGATCAAATCATGATAAGTGATCAATCAATCAAGTTTTGATATCAAACAAGTAATGAATCAAGTGCAATTATCGAAAAAAAACGTCCCCTTACCATTTTACAAACTGCCTATCAGTCGATTAATCAATCAATCAAACGATTAATCAATCAATGATTGATCAATCATGATCACAAACCATCAACCAACCAATCCACATATCTTTTACGTTGAGTTTATGAAAGAAAATACCTTTAATTTTCTGTTGAACAATCGACTTTCGCGTATTATTATGTCACCCCTTTGAAAAAGGGGGGATATATTGTTATTCTACGAATTTTTTCTTCCACACTTTTTGTCCAGCCGATTTCTCGGAGATGCCTTGACATATATTTATAAAACTGCACCATAATGACAATCCCCATGTGCAAAGTTGCAGTAAGCATGGAATGGTTCAAGATGGCCGCCGTTTCCATGGAAACGGCAAAAATGTAAAAAACCGAAAAATGGTCCAAATTTAATGAAACTTTCAGAACTAATAACTCATCGTTAGAAGGCGTGACATCCATCTTAAGAACTTTTAAAATGGCTACCGTTGTCATGGAAACGGTCCAAACGTGAAAAAAACGAAAATAAATCCTTAATTAATTCATAGAAAATAAACCGCTACAGATACGGCAAAAAAAACCGTAAGTAGAAAACAGCAGTATAAACTGTAGAATTCATTGCCGTTGGAATTTTTAAGATAGCTGCTGTTACCATGGAGATAACGCTAAAAGTGCACATTGGACCCATACGGTAAAAAACGTCAAAGTAACATTTTCGTACAAATTTTAAGCTCATTCCCGTTTAAATGCTATTGTATTGTCATCTGTCTTCGAAATTTTCAAAATGGCCGCCGTTGCCATGGAAACAGCCTTAAAAAAAAAAAAAAAAAAAAAAAAAAAAAAAGGAAAATTTGAGACAAAATTCTGTGATGAAGACTATGTGCAAAACATCTTCTAGAATATGCTAGAAGAAAACGAATATATAATTTAACGTTCTTCTTTCTATTCTATACAAAAATCGTGCTCTGAAGAGAAAATCGCCACTGAGAGAGAGAGAGAGAAACATGAAGAGTACACATAATTGACATTTCTGCACTTGCATTAAAGTACACATCCGTTAATCGAACACCTGCAAAAATATACACATTAGCTGAAATCAATCGATAAGCGTGTAATTAAATTGTACAAGATATCGTGTGATACGCGTGATATTGAAGAATAAAATGAACAGTTAGTATGCCGCTCCGTCAATATATACACATGTTGTCTGTCCAAGGTCCCCTCTAAAAAGAATAGTAATGTACTAACTCCACGATAATATACTTCAGTATCACGTGACAGCACCTTTCTTCCTCAAGCGTGTGTCTAATTTAAGATTTTAAAGAGTTCCCCAACTATAAATAGACATCACTCTTAGTCTCCGAGAAGAGAAAAGGGGGGGGGGGTCAAAGGCATGTATACTAGACGTGCCATGTGACTTTGATACACTCAAACTGGTTGCTGCTACTGTGACAATGTCAAGAACGGGGTGACATCCTCCGCTATTGCTTGCAATGGCAAATCTAGTGTTAGAATAACTCATTCGCAATTCATTTTTTCTGATGAGAAAACAGGAAATAGAGTATTTTTCTCAATTTTACGTGTAAAATTGTTCACAGATATTTGTCACTGAACAGCACAAAACGTATAGACAAGGAATAAACCAATGCAAAATGTGTCACTTTATGCTATACAAAGTATTGATCAATCAATCAAATCATGATTCAAGTGATCAAATCATGATAAGTGATCAATCAATCAAGTTTTGATATCAAACAAGTAATGAATCAAGTGCAATTATCGAAAAAAAACGTCCCCTTACCATTTTACAAACTGCCTATCAGTCGATTAATCAATCAATCAAACGATTAATCAATCAATGATTGATCAATCATGATCACAAACCATCAACCAACCAATCCACATATCTTTTACGTTGAGTTTATGAAAGAAAATACCTTTAATTTTCTGTTGAACAATCGACTTTCGCGTATTATTATGTCACCCCTTTGAAAAAGGGGGGATATATTGTTATTCTACGAATTTTTTCTTCCACACTTTTTGTCCAGCCGATTTCTCGGAGATGCCTTGACATATATTTATAAAACTGCACCATAATGACAATCCCCATGTGCAAAGTTGCAGTAAGCATGGAATGGTTCAAGATGGCCGCCGTTTCCATGGAAACGGCAAAAATGTAAAAAACCGAAAAATGGTCCAAATTTAATGAAACTTTCAGAACTAATAACTCATCGTTAGAAGGCGTGACATCCATCTTAAGAACTTTTAAAATGGCTACCGTTGTCATGGAAACGGTCCAAACGTGAAAAAAACGAAAATAAATCCTTAATTAATTCATAGAAAATAAACCGCTACAGATACGGCAAAAAAAACCGTAAGTAGAAAACAGCAGTATAAACTGTAGAATTCATTGCCGTTGGAATTTTTAAGATAGCTGCTGTTACCATGGAGATAACGCTAAAAGTGCACATTGGACCCATACGGTAAAAAACGTCAAAGTAACATTTTCGTACAAATTTTAAGCTCATTCCCGTTTAAATGCTATTGTATTGTCATCTGTCTTCGAAATTTTCAAAATGGCCGCCGTTGCCATGGAAACAGCCTTAAAAAAAAAAAAAAAAAAAAAAAAAAAAAAAAGGAAAATTTGAGACAAAATTCTGTGATGAAGACTATGTGCAAAACATCTTCTAGAATATGCTAGAAGAAAACGAATATATAATTTAACGTTCTTCTTTCTATTCTATACAAAAATCGTGCTCTGAAGAGAAAATCGCCACTGAGAGAGAGAGAGAGAAACATGAAGAGTACACATAATTGACATTTCTGCACTTGCATTAAAGTACACATCCGTTAATCGAACACCTGCAAAAATATACACATTAGCTGAAATCAATCGATAAGCGTGTAATTAAATTGTACAAGATATCGTGTGATACGCGTGATATTGAAGAATAAAATGAACAGTTAGTATGCCGCTCCGTCAATATATACACATGTTGTCTGTCCAAGGTCCCCTCTAAAAAGAATAGTAATGTACTAACTCCACGATAATATACTTCAGTATCACGTGACAGCACCTTTCTTCCTCAAGCGTGTGTCTAATTTAAGATTTTAAAGAGTTCCCCAACTATAAATAGACATCACTCTTAGTCTCCGAGAAGAGAAAAGGGGGGGGGGGGGGGTCAAAGGCATGTATACTAGACGTGCCATGTGACTTTGATACACTCAAACTGGTTGCTGCTACTGTGACAATGTCAAGAACGGGGTGACATCCTCCGCTATTGCTTGCAATGGCAAATCTAGTGTTAGAATAACTCATTCGCAATTCATTTTTTCTGATGAGAAAACAGGAAATAGAGTATTTTTCTCAATTTTACGTGTAAAATTGTTCACAGATATTTGTCACTGAACAGCACAAAACGTATAGACAAGGAATAAACCAATGCAAAATGTGTCACTTTATGCTATACAAAGTATTGATCAATCAATCAAATCATGATTCAAGTGATCAAATCATGATAAGTGATCAATCAATCAAGTTTTGATATCAAACAAGTAATGAATCAAGTGCAATTATCGAAAAAAAACGTCCCCTTACCATTTTACAAACTGCCTATCAGTCGATTAATCAATCAATCAAACGATTAATCAATCAATGATTGATCAATCATGATCACAAACCATCAACCAACCAATCCACATATCTTTTACGTTGAGTTTATGAAAGAAAATACCTTTAATTTTCTGTTGAACAATCGACTTTCGCGTATTATTATGTCACCCCTTTGAAAAAGGGGGGATATATTGTTATTCTACGAATTTTTTCTTCCACACTTTTTGTCCAGCCGATTTCTCGGAGATGCCTTGACATATATTTATAAAACTGCACCATAATGACAATCCCCATGTGCAAAGTTGCAGTAAGCATGGAATGGTTCAAGATGGCCGCCGTTTCCATGGAAACGGCAAAAATGTAAAAAACCGAAAAATGGTCCAAATTTAATGAAACTTTCAGAACTAATAACTCATCGTTAGAAGGCGTGACATCCATCTTAAGAACTTTTAAAATGGCTACCGTTGTCATGGAAACGGTCCAAACGTGAAAAAAACGAAAATAAATCCTTAATTAATTCATAGAAAATAAACCGCTACAGATACGGCAAAAAAAACCGTAAGTAGAAAACAGCAGTATAAACTGTAGAATTCATTGCCGTTGGAATTTTTAAGATAGCTGCTGTTACCATGGAGATAACGCTAAAAGTGCACATTGGACCCATACGGTAAAAAACGTCAAAGTAACATTTTCGTACAAATTTTAAGCTCATTCCCGTTTAAATGCTATTGTATTGTCATCTGTCTTCGAAATTTTCAAAATGGCCGCCGTTGCCATGGAAACAGCCTTAAAAAAAAAAAAAAAAAAAAAAAAAAAAAAAGGAAAATTTGAGACAAAATTCTGTGATGAAGACTATGTGCAAAACATCTTCTAGAATATGCTAGAAGAAAACGAATATATAATTTAACGTTCTTCTTTCTATTCTATACAAAAATCGTGCTCTGAAGAGAAAATCGCCACTGAGAGAGAGAGAGAGAAACATGAAGAGTACACATAATTGACATTTCTGCACTTGCATTAAAGTACACATCCGTTAATCGAACACCTGCAAAAATATACACATTAGCTGAAATCAATCGATAAGCGTGTAATTAAATTGTACAAGATATCGTGTGATACGCGTGATATTGAAGAATAAAATGAACAGTTAGTATGCCGCTCCGTCAATATATACACATGTTGTCTGTCCAAGGTCCCCTCTAAAAAGAATAGTAATGTACTAACTCCACGATAATATACTTCAGTATCACGTGACAGCACCTTTCTTCCTCAAGCGTGTGTCTAATTTAAGATTTTAAAGAGTTCCCCAACTATAAATAGACATCACTCTTAGTCTCCGAGAAGAGAAAAGGGGGGGGGGGTCAAAGGCATGTATACTAGACGTGCCATGTGACTTTGATACACTCAAACTGGTTGCTGCTACTGTGACAATGTCAAGAACGGGGTGACATCCTCCGCTATTGCTTGCAATGGCAAATCTAGTGTTAGAATAACTCATTCGCAATTCATTTTTTCTGATGAGAAAACAGGAAATAGAGTATTTTTCTCAATTTTACGTGTAAAATTGTTCACAGATATTTGTCACTGAACAGCACAAAACGTATAGACAAGGAATAAACCAATGCAAAATGTGTCACTTTATGCTATACAAAGTATTGATCAATCAATCAAATCATGATTCAAGTGATCAAATCATGATAAGTGATCAATCAATCAAGTTTTGATATCAAACAAGTAATGAATCAAGTGCAATTATCGAAAAAAAACGTCCCCTTACCATTTTACAAACTGCCTATCAGTCGATTAATCAATCAATCAAACGATTAATCAATCAATGATTGATCAATCATGATCACAAACCATCAACCAACCAATCCACATATCTTTTACGTTGAGTTTATGAAAGAAAATACCTTTAATTTTCTGTTGAACAATCGACTTTCGCGTATTATTATGTCACCCCTTTGAAAAAGGGGGGATATATTGTTATTCTACGAATTTTTTCTTCCACACTTTTTGTCCAGCCGATTTCTCGGAGATGCCTTGACATATATTTATAAAACTGCACCATAATGACAATCCCCATGTGCAAAGTTGCAGTAAGCATGGAATGGTTCAAGATGGCCGCCGTTTCCATGGAAACGGCAAAAATGTAAAAAACCGAAAAATGGTCCAAATTTAATGAAACTTTCAGAACTAATAACTCATCGTTAGAAGGCGTGACATCCATCTTAAGAACTTTTAAAATGGCTACCGTTGTCATGGAAACGGTCCAAACGTGAAAAAAACGAAAATCAATCCTTAATTAATTCATAGAAAATAAACCGCTACAGATACGGCAAAAAAAACCGTAAGTAGAAAACAGCAGTATAAACTGTAGAATTCATTGCCGTTGGAATTTTTAAGATAGCTGCTGTTACCATGGAGATAACGCTAAAAGTGCACATTGGACCCATACGGTAAAAAACGTCAAAGTAACATTTTCGTACAAATTTTAAGCTCATTCCCGTTTAAATGCTATTGTATTGTCATCTGTCTTCGAAATTTTCAAAATGGCCGCCGTTGCCATGGAAACAGCCTTAAAAAAAAAAAAAAAAAAAAAAAAAAAAAAAGGAAAATTTGAGACAAAATTCTGTGATGAAGACTATGTGCAAAACATCTTCTAGAATATGCTAGAAGAAAACGAATATATAATTTAACGTTCTTCTTTCTATTCTATACAAAAATCGTGCTCTGAAGAGAAAATCGCCACTGAGAGAGAGAGAGAGAAACATGAAGAGTACACATAATTGACATTTCTGCACTTGCATTAAAGTACACATCCGTTAATCGAACACCTGCAAAAATATACACATTAGCTGAAATCAATCGATAAGCGTGTAATTAAATTGTACAAGATATCGTGTGATACGCGTGATATTGAAGAATAAAATGAACAGTTAGTATGCCGCTCCGTCAATATATACACATGTTGTCTGTCCAAGGTCCCCTCTAAAAAGAATAGTAATGTACTAACTCCACGATAATATACTTCAGTATCACGTGACAGCACCTTTCTTCCTCAAGCGTGTGTCTAATTTAAGATTTTAAAGAGTTCCCCAACTATAAATAGACATCACTCTTAGTCTCCGAGAAGAGAAAAGGGGGGGGGGGGGGTCAAAGGCATGTATACTAGACGTGCCATGTGACTTTGATACACTCAAACTGGTTGCTGCTACTGTGACAATGTCAAGAACGGGGTGACATCCTCCGCTATTGCTTGCAATGGCAAATCTAGTGTTAGAATAACTCATTCGCAATTCATTTTTTCTGATGAGAAAACAGGAAATAGAGTATTTTTCTCAATTTTACGTGTAAAATTGTTCACAGATATTTGTCACTGAACAGCACAAAACGTATAGACAAGGAATAAACCAATGCAAAATGTGTCACTTTATGCTATACAAAGTATTGATCAATCAATCAAATCATGATTCAAGTGATCAAATCATGATAAGTGATCAATCAATCAAGTTTTGATATCAAACAAGTAATGAATCAAGTGCAATTATCGAAAAAAAACGTCCCCTTACCATTTTACAAACTGCCTATCAGTCGATTAATCAATCAATCAAACGATTAATCAATCAATGATTGATCAATCATGATCACAAACCATCAACCAACCAATCCACATATCTTTTACGTTGAGTTTATGAAAGAAAATACCTTTAATTTTCTGTTGAACAATCGACTTTCGCGTATTATTATGTCACCCCTTTGAAAAAGGGGGGATATATTGTTATTCTACGAATTTTTTCTTCCACACTTTTTGTCCAGCCGATTTCTCGGAGATGCCTTGACATATATTTATAAAACTGCACCATAATGACAATCCCCATGTGCAAAGTTGCAGTAAGCATGGAATGGTTCAAGATGGCCGCCGTTTCCATGGAAACGGCAAAAATGTAAAAAACCGAAAAATGGTCCAAATTTAATGAAACTTTCAGAACTAATAACTCATCGTTAGAAGGCGTGACATCCATCTTAAGAACTTTTAAAATGGCTACCGTTGTCATGGAAACGGTCCAAACGTGAAAAAAACGAAAATCAATCCTTAATTAATTCATAGAAAATAAACCGCTACAGATACGGCAAAAAAAACCGTAAGTAGAAAACAGCAGTATAAACTGTAGAATTCATTGCCGTTGGAATTTTTAAGATAGCTGCTGTTACCATGGAGATAACGCTAAAAGTGCACATTGGACCCATACGGTAAAAAACGTCAAAGTAACATTTTCGTACAAATTTTAAGCTCATTCCCGTTTAAATGCTATTGTATTGTCATCTGTCTTCGAAATTTTCAAAATGGCCGCCGTTGCCATGGAAACAGCCTTAAAAAAAAAAAAAAAAAAAAAAAAAAAAAAAAGGAAAATTTGAGACAAAATTCTGTGATGAAGACTATGTGCAAAACATCTTCTAGAATATGCTAGAAGAAAACGAATATATAATTTAACGTTCTTCTTTCTATTCTATACAAAAATCGTGCTCTGAAGAGAAAATCGCCACTGAGAGAGAGAGAGAGAAACATGAAGAGTACACATAATTGACATTTCTGCACTTGCATTAAAGTACACATCCGTTAATCGAACACCTGCAAAAATATACACATTAGCTGAAATCAATCGATAAGCGTGTAATTAAATTGTACAAGATATCGTGTGATACGCGTGATATTGAAGAATAAAATGAACAGTTAGTATGCCGCTCCGTCAATATATACACATGTTGTCTGTCCAAGGTCCCCTCTAAAAAGAATAGTAATGTACTAACTCCACGATAATATACTTCAGTATCACGTGACAGCACCTTTCTTCCTCAAGCGTGTGTCTAATTTAAGATTTTAAAGAGTTCCCCAACTATAAATAGACATCACTCTTAGTCTCCGAGAAGAGAAAAGGGGGGGGGGGGGTCAAAGGCATGTATACTAGACGTGCCATGTGACTTTGATACACTCAAACTGGTTGCTGCTACTGTGACAATGTCAAGAACGGGGTGACATCCTCCGCTATTGCTTGCAATGGCAAATCTAGTGTTAGAATAACTCATTCGCAATTCATTTTTTCTGATGAGAAAACAGGAAATAGAGTATTTTTCTCAATTTTACGTGTAAAATTGTTCACAGATATTTGTCACTGAACAGCACAAAACGTATAGACAAGGAATAAACCAATGCAAAATGTGTCACTTTATGCTATACAAAGTATTGATCAATCAATCAAATCATGATTCAAGTGATCAAATCATGATAAGTGATCAATCAATCAAGTTTTGATATCAAACAAGTAATGAATCAAGTGCAATTATCGAAAAAAAACGTCCCCTTACCATTTTACAAACTGCCTATCAGTCGATTAATCAATCAATCAAACGATTAATCAATCAATGATTGATCAATCATGATCACAAACCATCAACCAACCAATCCACATATCTTTTACGTTGAGTTTATGAAAGAAAATACCTTTAATTTTCTGTTGAACAATCGACTTTCGCGTATTATTATGTCACCCCTTTGAAAAAGGGGGGATATATTGTTATTCTACGAATTTTTTCTTCCACACTTTTTGTCCAGCCGATTTCTCGGAGATGCCTTGACATATATTTATAAAACTGCACCATAATGACAATCCCCATGTGCAAAGTTGCAGTAAGCATGGAATGGTTCAAGATGGCCGCCGTTTCCATGGAAACGGCAAAAATGTAAAAAACCGAAAAATGGTCCAAATTTAATGAAACTTTCAGAACTAATAACTCATCGTTAGAAGGCGTGACATCCATCTTAAGAACTTTTAAAATGGCTACCGTTGTCATGGAAACGGTCCAAACGTGAAAAAAACGAAAATCAATCCTTAATTAATTCATAGAAAATAAACCGCTACAGATACGGCAAAAAAAACCGTAAGTAGAAAACAGCAGTATAAACTGTAGAATTCATTGCCGTTGGAATTTTTAAGATAGCTGCTGTTACCATGGAGATAACGCTAAAAGTGCACATTGGACCCATACGGTAAAAAACGTCAAAGTAACATTTTCGTACAAATTTTAAGCTCATTCCCGTTTAAATGCTATTGTATTGTCATCTGTCTTCGAAATTTTCAAAATGGCCGCCGTTGCCATGGAAACAGCCTAAAAAAAAAAAAAAAAAAAAAAAAAAAAAAAAGGAAAATTTGAGACAAAATTCTGTGATGAAGACTATGTGCAAAACATCTTCTAGAATATGCTAGAAGAAAACGAATATATAATTTAACGTTCTTCTTTCTATTCTATACAAAAATCGTGCTCTGAAGAGAAAATCGCCACTGAGAGAGAGAGAGAGAAACATGAAGAGTACACATAATTGACATTTCTGCACTTGCATTAAAGTACACATCCGTTAATCGAACACCTGCAAAAATATACACATTAGCTGAAATCAATCGATAAGCGTGTAATTAAATTGTACAAGATATCGTGTGATACGCGTGATATTGAAGAATAAAATGAACAGTTAGTATGCCGCTCCGTCAATATATACACATGTTGTCTGTCCAAGGTCCCCTCTAAAAAGAATAGTAATGTACTAACTCCACGATAATATACTTCAGTATCACGTGACAGCACCTTTCTTCCTCAAGCGTGTGTCTAATTTAAGATTTTAAAGAGTTCCCCAACTATAAATAGACATCACTCTTAGTCTCCGAGAAGAGAAAAGGGGGGGGGGGGTCAAAGGCATGTATACTAGACGTGCCATGTGACTTTGATACACTCAAACTGGTTGCTGCTACTGTGACAATGTCAAGAACGGGGTGACATCCTCCGCTATTGCTTGCAATGGCAAATCTAGTGTTAGAATAACTCATTCGCAATTCATTTTTTCTGATGAGAAAACAGGAAATAGAGTATTTTTCTCAATTTTACGTGTAAAATTGTTCACAGATATTTGTCACTGAACAGCACAAAACGTATAGACAAGGAATAAACCAATGCAAAATGTGTCACTTTATGCTATACAAAGTATTGATCAATCAATCAAATCATGATTCAAGTGATCAAATCATGATAAGTGATCAATCAATCAAGTTTTGATATCAAACAAGTAATGAATCAAGTGCAATTATCGAAAAAAAAACGTCCCCTTACCATTTTACAAACTGCCTATCAGTCGATTAATCAATCAATCAAACGATTAATCAATCAATGATTGATCAATCATGATCACAAACCATCAACCAACCAATCCACATATCTTTTACGTTGAGTTTATGAAAGAAAATACCTTTAATTTTCTGTTGAACAATCGACTTTCGCGTATTATTATGTCACCCCTTTGAAAAAGGGGGGATATATTGTTATTCTACGAATTTTTTCTTCCACACTTTTTGTCCAGCCGATTTCTCGGAGATGCCTTGACATATATTTATAAAACTGCACCATAATGACAATCCCCATGTGCAAAGTTGCAGTAAGCATGGAATGGTTCAAGATGGCCGCCGTTTCCATGGAAACGGCAAAAATGTAAAAAACCGAAAAATGGTCCAAATTTAATGAAACTTTCAGAACTAATAACTTATCGTTAGAAGGCGTGACATCCATCTTAAGAACTTATAAAATGGCTACCGTTGTCATGGAAACGGTCCAAACGTGAAAAAAACGAAAATAAATCCTTAATTAATTCATAGAAAATAAACCGCTACAGATACGGCAAAAAAAACCGTAAGTAGAAAACAGCAGTATAAACTGTAGAATTCATTGCCGTTGGAATTTTTAAGATAGCTGCTGTTACCATGGAGATAACGCTAAAAGTGCACATTGGACCCATACGGTAAAAAACGTCAAAGTAACATTTTCGTACAAATTTTAAGCTCATTCCCGTTTAAATGCTATTGTATTGTCATCTGTCTTCGAAATTTTCAAAATGGCCGCCGTTGCCATGGAAACAGCCTTAAAAAAAAAAAAAAAAAAAAAAAAAAAAAAAAAAGGAAAATTTGAGACAAAATTCTGTGATGAAGACTATGTGCAAAACATCTTCTAGAATATGCTAGAAGAAAACGAATATATAATTTAACGTTCTTCTTTCTATTCTATACAAAAATCGTGCTCTGAAGAGAAAATCGCCACTGAGAGAGAGAGAGAGAAACATGAAGAGTACACATAATTGACATTTCTGCACTTGCATTAAAGTACACATCCGTTAATCGAACACCTGCAAAAATATACACATTAGCTGAAATCAATCGATAAGCGTGTAATTAAATTGTACAAGATATCGTGTGATACGCGTGATATTGAAGAATAAAATGAACAGTTAGTATGCCGCTCCGTCAATATATACACATGTTGTCTGTCCAAGGTCCCCTCTAAAAAGAATAGTAATGTACTAACTCCACGATAATATACTTCAGTATCACGTGACAGCACCTTTCTTCCTCAAGCGTGTGTCTAATTTAAGATTTTAAAGAGTTCCCCAACTATAAATAGACATCACTCTTAGTCTCCGAGAAGAGAAAAGGGGGGGGGGTCAAAGGCATGTATACTAGACGTGCCATGTGACTTTGATACACTCAAACTGGTTGCTGCTACTGTGACAATGTCAAGAACGGGGTGACATCCTCCGCTATTGCTTGCAATGGCAAATCTAGTGTTAGAATAACTCATTCGCAATTCATTTTTTCTGATGAGAAAACAGGAAATAGAGTATTTTTCTCAATTTTACGTGTAAAATTGTTCACAGATATTTGTCACTGAACAGCACAAAACGTATAGACAAGGAATAAACCAATGCAAAATGTGTCACTTTATGCTATACAAAGTATTGATCAATCAATCAAATCATGATTCAAGTGATCAAATCATGATAAGTGATCAATCAATCAAGTTTTGATATCAAACAAGTAATGAATCAAGTGCAATTATCGAAAAAAAACGTCCCCTTACCATTTTAACAAACTGCCTATCAGTCGATTAATCAATCAATCAAACGATTAATCAATCAATGATTGATCAATCATGATCACAAACCATCAACCAACCAATCCACATATCTTTTACGTTGAGTTTATGAAAGAAAATACCTTTAATTTTCTGTTGAACAATCGACTTTCGCGTATTATTATGTCACCCCTTTGAAAAAGGGGGGATATATTGTTATTCTACGAATTTTTTCTTCCACACTTTTTGTCCAGCCGATTTCTCGGAGATGCCTTGACATATATTTATAAAACTGCACCATAATGACAATCCCCATGTGCAAAGTTGCAGTAAGCATGGAATGGTTCAAGATGGCCGCCGTTTCCATGGAAACGGCAAAAATGTAAAAAACCGAAAAATGGTCCAAATTTAATGAAACTTTCAGAACTAATAACTCATCGTTAGAAGGCGTGACATCCATCTTAAGAACTTTTAAAATGGCTACCGTTGTCATGGAAACGGTCCAAACGTGAAAAAAACGAAAATAAATCCTTAATTAATTCATAGAAAATAAACCGCTACAGATACGGCAAAAAAAACCGTAAGTAGAAAACAGCAGTATAAACTGTAGAATTCATTGCCGTTGGAATTTTTAAGATAGCTGCTGTTACCATGGAGATAACGCTAAAAGTGCACATTGGACCCATACGGTAAAAAACGTCAAAGTAACATTTTCGTACAAATTTTAAGCTCATTCCCGTTTAAATGCTATTGTATTGTCATCTGTCTTCGAAATTTTCAAAATGGCCGCCGTTGCCATGGAAACAGCCTTAAAAAAAAAAAAAAAAAAAAAAAAAAAAAAAAGGAAAATTTGAGACAAAATTCTGTGATGAAGACTATGTGCAAAACATCTTCTAGAATATGCTAGAAGAAAACGAATATATAATTTAACGTTCTTCTTTCTATTCTATACAAAAATCGTGCTCTGAAGAGAAAATCGCCACTGAGAGAGAGAGAGAGAGAGAAACATGAAGAGTACACATAATTGACATTTCTGCACTTGCATTAAAGTACACATCCGTTAATCGAACACCTGCAAAAATATACACATTAGCTGAAATCAATCGATAAGCGTGTAATTAAATTGTACAAGATATCGTGTGATACGCGTGATATTGAAGAATAAAATGAACAGTTAGTATGCCGCTCCGTCAATATATACACATGTTGTCTGTCCAAGGTCCCCTCTAAAAAGAATAGTAATGTACTAACTCCACGATAATATACTTCAGTATCACGTGACAGCACCTTTCTTCCTCAAGCGTGTGTCTAATTTAAGATTTTAAAGAGTTCCCCAACTATAAATAGACATCACTCTTAGTCTCCGAGAAGAGAAAAGGGGGGGGGGGGGGGTCAAAGGCATGTATACTAGACGTGCCATGTGACTTTGATACACTCAAACTGGTTGCTGCTACTGTGACAATGTCAAGAACGGGGTGACATCCTCCGCTATTGCTTGCAATGGCAAATCTAGTGTTAGAATAACTCATTCGCAATTCATTTTTTCTGATGAGAAAACAGGAAATAGAGTATTTTTCTCAATTTTACGTGTAAAATTGTTCACAGATATTTGTCACTGAACAGCACAAAACGTATAGACAAGGAATAAACCAATGCAAAATGTGTCACTTTATGCTATACAAAGTATTGATCAATCAATCAAATCATGATTCAAGTGATCAAATCATGATAAGTGATCAATCAATCAAGTTTTGATATCAAACAAGTAATGAATCAAGTGCAATTATCGAAAAAAAACGTCCCCTTACCATTTTACAAACTGCCTATCAGTCGATTAATCAATCAATCAAACGATTAATCAATCAATGATTGATCAATCATGATCACAAACCATCAACCAACCAATCCACATATCTTTTACGTTGAGTTTATGAAAGAAAATACCTTTAATTTTCTGTTGAACAATCGACTTTCGCGTATTATTATGTCACCCCTTTGAAAAAGGGGGGATATATTGTTATTCTACGAATTTTTTCTTCCACACTTTTTGTCCAGCCGATTTCTCGGAGATGCCTTGACATATATTTATAAAACTGCACCATAATGACAATCCCCATGTGCAAAGTTGCAGTAAGCATGGAATGGTTCAAGATGGCCGCCGTTTCCATGGAAACGGCAAAAATGTAAAAAAACCGAAAAATGGTCCAAATTTAATGAAACTTTCAGAACTAATAACTCATCGTTAGAAGGCGTGACATCCATCTTAAGAACTTTTAAAATGGCTACCGTTGTCATGGAAACGGTCCAAACGTGAAAAAAACGAAAATAAATCCTTAATTAATTCATAGAAAATAAACCGCTACAGATACGGCAAAAAAAACCGTAAGTAGAAAACAGCAGTATAAACTGTAGAATTCATTGCCGTTGGAATTTTTAAGATAGCTGCTGTTACCATGGAGATAACGCTAAAAGTGCACATTGGACCCATACGGTAAAAAACGTCAAAGTAACATTTTCGTACAAATTTTAAGCTCATTCCCGTTTAAATGCTATTGTATTGTCATCTGTCTTCGAAATTTTCAAAATGGCCGCCGTTGCCATGGAAACAGCCTTAAAAAAAAAAAAAAAAAAAAAAAAAAAAAAAAAGGAAAATTTGAGACAAAATTCTGTGATGAAGACTATGTGCAAAACATCTTCTAGAATATGCTAGAAGAAAACGAATATATAATTTAACGTTCTTCTTTCTATTCTATACAAAAATCGTGCTCTGAAGAGAAAATCGCCACTGAGAGAGAGAGAGAGAGAGAGAAACATGAAGAGTACACATAATTGACATTTCTGCACTTGCATTAAAGTACACATCCGTTAATCGAACACCTGCAAAAATATACACATTAGCTGAAATCAATCGATAAGCGTGTAATTAAATTGTACAAGATATCGTGTGATACGCGTGATATTGAAGAATAAAATGAACAGTTAGTATGCCGCTCCGTCAATATATACACATGTTGTCTGTCCAAGGTCCCCTCTAAAAAGAATAGTAATGTACTAACTCCACGATAATATACTTCAGTATCACGTGACAGCACCTTTCTTCCTCAAGCGTGTGTCTAATTTAAGATTTTAAAGAGTTCCCCAACTATAAATAGACATCACTCTTAGTCTCCGAGAAGAGAAAAGGGGGGGGGGGGGGTCAAAGGCATGTATACTAGACGTGCCATGTGACTTTGATACACTCAAACTGGTTGCTGCTACTGTGACAATGTCAAGAACGGGGTGACATCCTCCGCTATTGCTTGCAATGGCAAATCTAGTGTTAGAATAACTCATTCGCAATTCATTTTTCTGATGAGAAAACAGGAAATAGAGTATTTTTCTCAATTTTACGTGTAAAATTGTTCACAGATATTTGTCACTGAACAGCACAAAACGTATAGACAAGGAATAAACCAATGCAAAATGTGTCACTTTATGCTATACAAAGTATTGATCAATCAATCAAATCATGATTCAAGTGATCAAATCATGATAAGTGATCAATCAATCAAGTTTTGATATCAAACAAGTAATGAATCAAGTGCAATTATCGAAAAAAAACGTCCCCTTACCATTTTACAAACTGCCTATCAGTCGATTAATCAATCAATCAAACGATTAATCAATCAATGATTGATCAATCATGATCACAAACCATCAACCAACCAATCCACATATCTTTTACGTTGAGTTTATGAAAGAAAATACCTTTAATTTTCTGTTGAACAATCGACTTTCGCGTATTATTATGTCACCCCTTTGAAAAAGGGGGGATATATTGTTATTCTACGAATTTTTTCTTCCACACTTTTTGTCCAGCCGATTTCTCGGAGATGCCTTGACATATATTTATAAAACTGCACCATAATGACAATCCCCATGTGCAAAGTTGCAGTAAGCATGGAATGGTTCAAGATGGCCGCCGTTTCCATGGAAACGGCAAAAATGTAAAAAACCGAAAAATGGTCCAAATTTAATGAAACTTTCAGAACTAATAACTCATCGTTAGAAGGCGTGACATCCATCTTAAGAACTTTTAAAATGGCTACCGTTGTCATGGAAACGGTCCAAACGTGAAAAAAACGAAAATAAATCCTTAATTAATTCATAGAAAATAAACCGCTACAGATACGGCAAAAAAAACCGTAAGTAGAAAACAGCAGTATAAACTGTAGAATTCATTGCCGTTGGAATTTTTAAGATAGCTGCTGTTACCATGGAGATAACGCTAAAAGTGCACATTGGACCCATACGGTAAAAAACGTCAAAGTAACATTTTCGTACAAATTTTAAGCTCATTCCCGTTTAAATGCTATTGTATTGTCATCTGTCTTCGAAATTTTCAAAATGGCCGCCGTTGCCATGGAAACAGCCTTAAAAAAAAAAAAAAAAAAAAAAAAAAAAAAAGGAAAATTTGAGACAAAATTCTGTGATGAAGACTATGTGCAAAACATCTTCTAGAATATGCTAGAAGAAAACGAATATATAATTTAACGTTCTTCTTTCTATTCTATACAAAAATCGTGCTCTGAAGAGAAAATCGCCACTGAGAGAGAGAGAGAGAGAGAAACATGAAGAGTACACATAATTGACATTTCTGCACTTGCATTAAAGTACACATCCGTTAATCGAACACCTGCAAAAATATACACATTAGCTGAAATCAATCGATAAGCGTGTAATTAAATTGTACAAGATATCGTGTGATACGCGTGATATTGAAGAATAAAATGAACAGTTAGTATGCCGCTCCGTCAATATATACACATGTTGTCTGTCCAAGGTCCCCTCTAAAAAGAATAGTAATGTACTAACTCCACGATAATATACTTCAGTATCACGTGACAGCACCTTTCTTCCTCAAGCGTGTGTCTAATTTAAGATTTTAAAGAGTTCCCCAACTATAAATAGACATCACTCTTAGTCTCCGAGAAGAGAAAAGGGGGGGGGGGTCAAAGGCATGTATACTAGACGTGCCATGTGACTTTGATACACTCAAACTGGTTGCTGCTACTGTGACAATGTCAAGAACGGGGTGACATCCTCCGCTATTGCTTGCAATGGCAAATCTAGTGTTAGAATAACTCATTCGCAATTCATTTTTTCTGATGAGAAAACAGGAAATAGAGTATTTTTCTCAATTTTACGTGTAAAATTGTTCACAGATATTTGTCACTGAACAGCACAAAACGTATAGACAAGGAATAAACCAATGCAAAATGTGTCACTTTATGCTATACAAAGTATTGATCAATCAATCAAATCATGATTCAAGTGATCAAATCATGATAAGTGATCAATCAATCAAGTTTTGATATCAAACAAGTAATGAATCAAGTGCAATTATCGAAAAAAAACGTCCCCTTACCATTTTACAAACTGCCTATCAGTCGATTAATCAATCAATCAAACGATTAATCAATCAATGATTGATCAATCATGATCACAAACCATCAACCAACCAATCCACATATCTTTTACGTTGAGTTTATGAAAGAAAATACCTTTAATTTTCTGTTGAACAATCGACTTTCGCGTATTATTATGTCACCCCTTTGAAAAAGGGGGGATATATTGTTATTCTACGAATTTTTTCTTCCACACTTTTTGTCCAGCCGATTTCTCGGAGATGCCTTGACATATATTTATAAAACTGCACCATAATGACAATCCCCATGTGCAAAGTTGCAGTAAGCATGGAATGGTTCAAGATGGCCGCCGTTTCCATGGAAACGGCAAAAATGTAAAAAACCGAAAAATGGTCCAAATTTAATGAAACTTTCAGAACTAATAACTCATCGTTAGAAGGCGTGACATCCATCTTAAGAACTTTTAAAATGGCTACCGTTGTCATGGAAACGGTCCAAACGTGAAAAAAACGAAAATAAATCCTTAATTAATTCATAGAAAATAAACCGCTACAGATACGGCAAAAAAAACCGTAAGTAGAAAACAGCAGTATAAACTGTAGAATTCATTGCCGTTGGAATTTTTAAGATAGCTGCTGTTACCATGGAGATAACGCTAAAAGTGCACATTGGACCCATACGGTAAAAAACGTCAAAGTAACATTTTCGTACAAATTTTAAGCTCATTCCCGTTTAAATGCTATTGTATTGTCATCTGTCTTCGAAATTTTCAAAATGGCCGCCGTTGCCATGGAAACAGCCTTAAAAAAAAAAAAAAAAAAAAAAAAAAAAAAAGGAAAATTTGAGACAAAATTCTGTGATGAAGACTATGTGCAAAACATCTTCTAGAATATGCTAGAAGAAAACGAATATATAATTTAACGTTCTTCTTTCTATTCTATACAAAAATCGTGCTCTGAAGAGAAAATCGCCACTGAGAGAGAGAGAGAGAGAGAGAAACATGAAGAGTACACATAATTGACATTTCTGCACTTGCATTAAAGTACACATCCGTTAATCGAACACCTGCAAAAATATACACATTAGCTGAAATCAATCGATAAGCGTGTAATTAAATTGTACAAGATATCGTGTGATACGCGTGATATTGAAGAATAAAATGAACAGTTAGTATGCCGCTCCGTCAATATATACACATGTTGTCTGTCCAAGGTCCCCTCTAAAAAGAATAGTAATGTACTAACTCCACGATAATATACTTCAGTATCACGTGACAGCACCTTTCTTCCTCAAGCGTGTGTCTAATTTAAGATTTTAAAGAGTTCCCCAACTATAAATAGACATCACTCTTAGTCTCCGAGAAGAGAAAAGGGGGGGGGGGGGGTCAAAGGCATGTATACTAGACGTGCCATGTGACTTTGATACACTCAAACTGGTTGCTGCTACTGTGACAATGTCAAGAACGGGGTGACATCCTCCGCTATTGCTTGCAATGGCAAATCTAGTGTTAGAATAACTCATTCGCAATTCATTTTTTCTGATGAGAAAACAGGAAATAGAGTATTTTTCTCAATTTTACGTGTAAAATTGTTCACAGATATTTGTCACTGAACAGCACAAAACGTATAGACAAGGAATAAACCAATGCAAAATGTGTCACTTTATGCTATACAAAGTATTGATCAATCAATCAAATCATGATTCAAGTGATCAAATCATGATAAGTGATCAATCAATCAAGTTTTGATATCAAACAAGTAATGAATCAAGTGCAATTATCGAAAAAAAACGTCCCCTTACCATTTTACAAACTGCCTATCAGTCGATTAATCAATCAATCAAACGATTAATCAATCAATGATTGATCAATCATGATCACAAACCATCAACCAACCAATCCACATATCTTTTACGTTGAGTTTATGAAAGAAAATACCTTTAATTTTCTGTTGAACAATCGACTTTCGCGTATTATTATGTCACCCCTTTGAAAAAGGGGGGATATATTGTTATTCTACGAATTTTTTCTTCCACACTTTTTGTCCAGCCGATTTCTCGGAGATGCCTTGACATATATTTATAAAACTGCACCATAATGACAATCCCCATGTGCAAAGTTGCAGTAAGCATGGAATGGTTCAAGATGGCCGCCGTTTCCATGGAAACGGCAAAAATGTAAAAAACCGAAAAATGGTCCAAATTTAATGAAACTTTCAGAACTAATAACTCATCGTTAGAAGGCGTGACATCCATCTTAAGAACTTTTAAAATGGCTACCGTTGTCATGGAAACGGTCCAAACGTGAAAAAAACGAAAATAAATCCTTAATTAATTCATAGAAAATAAACCGCTACAGATACGGCAAAAAAAACCGTAAGTAGAAAACAGCAGTATAAACTGTAGAATTCATTGCCGTTGGAATTTTTAAGATAGCTGCTGTTACCATGGAGATAACGCTAAAAGTGCACATTGGACCCATACGGTAAAAAACGTCAAAGTAACATTTTCGTACAAATTTTAAGCTCATTCCCGTTTAAATGCTATTGTATTGTCATCTGTCTTCGAAATTTTCAAAATGGCCGCCGTTGCCATGGAAACAGCCTTAAAAAAAAAAAAAAAAAAAAAAAAAAAAAAAAGGAAAATTTGAGACAAAATTCTGTGATGAAGACTATGTGCAAAACATCTTCTAGAATATGCTAGAAGAAAACGAATATATAATTTAACGTTCTTCTTTCTATTCTATACAAAAATCGTGCTCTGAAGAGAAAATCGCCACTGAGAGAGAGAGAGAGAGAGAAACATGAAGAGTACACATAATTGACATTTCTGCACTTGCATTAAAGTACACATCCGTTAATCGAACACCTGCAAAAATATACACATTAGCTGAAATCAATCGATAAGCGTGTAATTAAATTGTACAAGATATCGTGTGATACGCGTGATATTGAAGAATAAAATGAACAGTTAGTATGCCGCTCCGTCAATATATACACATGTTGTCTGTCCAAGGTCCCCTCTAAAAAGAATAGTAATGTACTAACTCCACGATAATATACTTCAGTATCACGTGACAGCACCTTTCTTCCTCAAGCGTGTGTCTAATTTAAGATTTTAAAGAGTTCCCCAACTATAAATAGACATCACTCTTAGTCTCCGAGAAGAGAAAAGGGGGGGGGGGGTCAAAGGCATGTATACTAGACGTGCCATGTGACTTTGATACACTCAAACTGGTTGCTGCTACTGTGACAATGTCAAGAACGGGGTGACATCCTCCGCTATTGCTTGCAATGGCAAATCTAGTGTTAGAATAACTCATTCGCAATTCATTTTTTCTGATGAGAAAACAGGAAATAGAGTATTTTTCTCAATTTTACGTGTAAAATTGTTCACAGATATTTGTCACTGAACAGCACAAAACGTATAGACAAGGAATAAACCAATGCAAAATGTGTCACTTTATGCTATACAAAGTATTGATCAATCAATCAAATCATGATTCAAGTGATCAAATCATGATAAGTGATCAATCAATCAAGTTTTGATATCAAACAAGTAATGAATCAAGTGCAATTATCGAAAAAAAACGTCCCCTTACCATTTTACAAACTGCCTATCAGTCGATTAATCAATCAATCAAACGATTAATCAATCAATGATTGATCAATCATGATCACAAACCATCAACCAACCAATCCACATATCTTTTACGTTGAGTTTATGAAAGAAAATACCTTTAATTTTCTGTTGAACAATCGACTTTCGCGTATTATTATGTCACCCCTTTGAAAAAGGGGGGATATATTGTTATTCTACGAATTTTTTCTTCCACACTTTTTGTCCAGCCGATTTCTCGGAGATGCCTTGACATATATTTATAAAACTGCACCATAATGACAATCCCCATGTGCAAAGTTGCAGTAAGCATGGAATGGTTCAAGATGGCCGCCGTTTCCATGGAAACGGCAAAAATGTAAAAAACCGAAAAATGGTCCAAATTTAATGAAACTTTCAGAACTAATAACTCATCGTTAGAAGGCGTGACATCCATCTTAAGAACTTTTAAAATGGCTACCGTTGTCATGGAAACGGTCCAAACGTGAAAAAAACGAAAATAAATCCTTAATTAATTCATAGAAAATAAACCGCTACAGATACGGCAAAAAAAACCGTAAGTAGAAAACAGCAGTATAAACTGTAGAATTCATTGCCGTTGGAATTTTTAAGATAGCTGCTGTTACCATGGAGATAACGCTAAAAGTGCACATTGGACCCATACGGTAAAAAACGTCAAAGTAACATTTTCGTACAAATTTTAAGCTCATTCCCGTTTAAATGCTATTGTATTGTCATCTGTCTTCGAAATTTTCAAAATGGCCGCCGTTGCCATGGAAACAGCCTTAAAAAAAAAAAAAAAAAAAAAAAAAAAAAAAAGGAAAATTTGAGACAAAATTCTGTGATGAAGACTATGTGCAAAACATCTTCTAGAATATGCTAGAAGAAAACGAATATATAATTTAACGTTCTTCTTTCTATTCTATACAAAAATCGTGCTCTGAAGAGAAAATCGCCACTGAGAGAGAGAGAGAGAGAGAAACATGAAGAGTACACATAATTGACATTTCTGCACTTGCATTAAAGTACACATCCGTTAATCGAACACCTGCAAAAATATACACATTAGCTGAAATCAATCGATAAGCGTGTAATTAAATTGTACAAGATATCGTGTGATACGCGTGATATTGAAGAATAAAATGAACAGTTAGTATGCCGCTCCGTCAATATATACACATGTTGTCTGTCCAAGGTCCCCTCTAAAAAGAATAGTAATGTACTAACTCCACGATAATATACTTCAGTATCACGTGACAGCACCTTTCTTCCTCAAGCGTGTGTCTAATTTAAGATTTTAAAGAGTTCCCCAACTATAAATAGACATCACTCTTAGTCTCCGAGAAGAGAAAAGGGGGGGGGGGGGTCAAAGGCATGTATACTAGACGTGCCATGTGACTTTGATACACTCAAACTGGTTGCTGCTACTGTGACAATGTCAAGAACGGGGTGACATCCTCCGCTATTGCTTGCAATGGCAAATCTAGTGTTAGAATAACTCATTCGCAATTCATTTTTTCTGATGAGAAAACAGGAAATAGAGTATTTTTCTCAATTTTACGTGTAAAATTGTTCACAGATATTTGTCACTGAACAGCACAAAACGTATAGACAAGGAATAAACCAATGCAAAATGTGTCACTTTATGCTATACAAAGTATTGATCAATCAATCAAATCATGATTCAAGTGATCAAATCATGATAAGTGATCAATCAATCAAGTTTTGATATCAAACAAGTAATGAATCAAGTGCAATTATCGAAAAAAAACGTCCCCTTACCATTTTACAAACTGCCTATCAGTCGATTAATCAATCAATCAAACGATTAATCAATCAATGATTGATCAATCATGATCACAAACCATCAACCACCAATCCACATATCTTTTACGTTGAGTTTATGAAAGAAAATACCTTTAATTTTCTGTTGAACAATCGACTTTCGCGTATTATTATGTCACCCCTTTGAAAAAGGGGGGATATATTGTTATTCTACGAATTTTTTCTTCCACACTTTTTGTCCAGCCGATTTCTCGGAGATGCCTTGACATATATTTATAAAACTGCACCATAATGACAATCCCCATGTGCAAAGTTGCAGTAAGCATGGAATGGTTCAAGATGGCCGCCGTTTCCATGGAAACGGCAAAAATGTAAAAAACCGAAAAATGGTCCAAATTTAATGAAACTTTCAGAACTAATAACTCATCGTTAGAAGGCGTGACATCCATCTTAAGAACTTTTAAAATGGCTACCGTTGTCATGGAAACGGTCCAAACGTGAAAAAAACGAAAATAAATCCTTAATTAATTCATAGAAAATAACCGCTACAGATACGGCAAAAAAAACCGTAAGTAGAAAACAGCAGTATAAACTGTAGAATTCATTGCCGTTGGAATTTTTAAGATAGCTGCTGTTACCATGGAGATAACGCTAAAAGTGCACATTGGACCCATACGGTAAAAAACGTCAAAGTAACATTTTCGTACAAATTTTAAGCTCATTCCCGTTTAAATGCTATTGTATTGTCATCTGTCTTCGAAATTTTCAAAATGGCCGCCGTTGCCATGGAAACAGCCTTAAAAAAAAAAAAAAAAAAAAAAAAAAAAAAAGGAAAATTTGAGACAAAATTCTGTGATGAAGACTATGTGCAAAACATCTTCTAGAATATGCTAGAAGAAAACGAATATATAATTTAACGTTCTTCTTTCTATTCTATACAAAAATCGTGCTCTGAAGAGAAAATCGCCACTGAGAGAGAGAGAGAGAGAGAAACATGAAGAGTACACATAATTGACATTTCTGCACTTGCATTAAAGTACACATCCGTTAATCGAACACCTGCAAAAATATACACATTAGCTGAAATCAATCGATAAGCGTGTAATTAAATTGTACAAGATATCGTGTGATACGCGTGATATTGAAGAATAAAATGAACAGTTAGTATGCCGCTCCGTCAATATATACACATGTTGTCTGTCCAAGGTCCCCTCTAAAAAGAATAGTAATGTACTAACTCCACGATAATATACTTCAGTATCACGTGACAGCAACCTTTCTTCCTCAAGCGTGTGTCTAATTTAAGATTTTAAAGAGTTCCCCAACTATAAATAGACATCACTCTTAGTCTCCGAGAAGAGAAAAGGGGGGGGGGGTCAAAGGCATGTATACTAGACGTGCCATGTGACTTTGATACACTCAAACTGGTTGCTGCTACTGTGACAATGTCAAGAACGGGGTGACATCCTCCGCTATTGCTTGCAATGGCAAATCTAGTGTTAGAATAACTCATTCGCAATTCATTTTTTCTGATGAGAAAACAGGAAATAGAGTATTTTTCTCAATTTTACGTGTAAAATTGTTCACAGATATTTGTCACTGAACAGCACAAAACGTATAGACAAGGAATAAACCAATGCAAAATGTGTCACTTTATGCTATACAAAGTATTGATCAATCAATCAAATCATGATTCAAGTGATCAAATCATGATAGTGATCAATCAATCAAGTTTTGATATCAAACAAGTAATGAATCAAGTGCAATTATCGAAAAAAAACGTCCCCTTACCATTTTACAAACTGCCTATCAGTCGATTAATCAATCAATCAAACGATTAATCAATCAATGATTGATCAATCATGATCACAAACCATCAACCAACCAATCCACATATCTTTTACGTTGAGTTTATGAAAGAAAATACCTTTAATTTTCTGTTGAACAATCGACTTTCGCGTATTATTATGTCACCCCTTTGAAAAAGGGGGATATATTGTTATTCTACGAATTTTTCTTCCACACTTTTTGTCCAGCCGATTTCTCGGAGATGCCTTGACATATATTTATAAAACTGCACCATAATGACAATCCCCATGTGCAAAGTTGCAGTAAGCATGGAATGGTTCAAGATGGCCGCCGTTTCCATGGAAACGGCAAAAATGTAAAAAACCGAAAATGTCCAAATTTAATGAAACTTTCAGAACTAATAACTCATCGTTAGAAGGCGTGACATCCATCTTAAGAACTTTTAAAATGGCTACCGTTGTCATGGAAACGGTCCAAACGTGAAAAAAACGAAAATAAATCCTTAATTAATTCATAGAAAATAAACCGCTACAGATACGGCAAAAAAAACCGTAAGTAGAAAACAGCAGTATAAACTGTAGAATTCATTGCCGTTGGAATTTTTAAGATAGCTGCTGTTACCATGGAGATAACGCTAAAAGTGCACATTGGACCCATACGGTAAAAAACGTCAAAGTAACATTTTCGTACAAATTTTAAGCTCATTCCCCGTTTAAATGCTATTGTATTGTCATCTGTCTTCGAAATTTCAAATGGCCGCCGTTGCCATGGAAACAGCCTTAAAAAAAAAAAAAAAAAAAAAAAAAAAAAAGGAAAATTTGAGACAAAATTCTGTGATGAAGACTATGTGCAAAACATCTTCTAGAATATGCTAGAAGAAAACGAATATATAATTTAACGTTCTTCTTTCTATTCTATACAAAAATCGTGCTCTGAAGAGAAAATCGCCACTGAGAGAGAGAGAGAGAGAGAAACATGAAGAGTACACATAATTGACATTTTCTGCACTTGCATTAAAGTACACATCCGTTAATCGAACACCTGCAAAAATATACACATTAGCTGAAATCAATCGATAAGCGTGTAATTAAATTGTACAAGATATCGTGTGATACGCGTGATATTGAAGAATAAAATGAACAGTTAGTATGCCGCTCCGTCAATATATACACATGTTGTCTGTCCAAGGTCCCCTCTAAAAAGAATAGTAATGTACTAACTCCACGATAATATACTTCAGTATCACGTGACAGCACCTTTCTTCCTCAAGCGTGTGTCTAATTTAAGATTTTAAAGAGTTCCCCAACTATAAATAGACATCACTCTTAGTCTCCGAGAAGAGAAAAGGGGGGGGGGGGGTCAAAGGCATGTATACTAGACGTGCCATGTGACTTTGATACACCTCAAACTGGTTGCTGCTACTGTGACAATGTCAAGAACGGGGTGACATCCTCCGCTATTGCTTGCAATGGCAAATCTAGTGTTAGAATACTCATTCGCAATTCATTTTTTCTGATGAGAAAACAGGAAATAGAGTATTTTTCTCAATTTTACGTGTAAAATTGTTCACAGATATTTGTCACTGAACAGCACAAAACGTATAGACAAGGAATAAACCAATGCAAAATGTGTCACTTTATGCTATACAAAGTATTGATCAATCAATCAATCATGATTCAAGTGATCAAATCATGATAAGTGATCAATCAATCAAGTTTTGATATCAAACAAGTAATGAATCAAGTGCAATTATCGAAAAAAAACGTCCCCTTACCATTTTACAAACTGCCTATCAGTCGATTAATCAATCAATCAAACGATTAATCAATCAATGATTGATCAATCATGATCACAAACCATCAACCAACCAATCCACATATCTTTTTACGTTGAGTTTATGAAAGAAAATACCTTTAATTTTCTGTTGAACAATCGACTTTCGCGTATTATTATGTCACCCCTTTGAAAAAGGGGGGATATATTGTTATTCTACGAATTTTTTCTTCCACACTTTTTGTCCAGCCGATTTCTCGGAGATGCCTTGACATATATTTATAAAACTGCACCATAATGACAATCCCCATGTGCAAAGTTGCAGTAAGCATGGAATGGTTCAAGATGGCCGCCGTTTCCATGGAAACGGCAAAAATGTAAAAAACCGAAAAATGGTCCAAATTTAATGAAACTTTCAGAACTAATAACTCATCGTTAGAAGGCGTGACATCCATCTTAAGAACTTTTAAAATGGCTACCGTTGTCATGGAAACGGTCCCAAACGTGAAAAAAACGAAAATAAATCCTTAATTAATTCATAGAAAATAACCCGCTACAGATACGGCAAAAAAAACCGTAAGTAGAAAACAGCAGTATAAACTGTAGAATTCATTGCCGTTGGAATTTTTAAGATAGCTGCTGTTACCATGGAGATAACGCTAAAAGTGCACATTGGACCCATACGGTAAAAAACGTCAAAGTAACATTTTCGTACAAATTTTAAGCTCATTCCCGTTTAAATGCTATTGTATTGTCATCTGTCTTCGAAATTTTTCAAAATGGCCGCCGTTGCCATGGAAACAGCCTTAAAAAAAAAAAAAAAAAAAAAAAAAAAAAAAAAGGAAAATTTGAGACAAATTCTGTGATGAAGACTATGTGCAAAACATCTTCTAGAATATGCTAGAAGAAAACGAATATATAATTTAACGTTCTTCTTTCTATTCTATACAAAAATCGTGCTCTGAAGAGAAAATCGCCACTGAGAGAGAGAGAGAGAGAGAAACATGAAGAGTACACATAATTGACATTTCTGCACTTGCATTAAAGTACACATCCGTTAATCGAACACCTGCAAAATATACACATTAGCTGAAATCAATCGATAAGCGTGTAATTAAATTGTACAAGATATCGTGTGATACGCGTGATATTGAAGAATAAAATGAACAGTTAGTATGCCGCTCCGTCAATATATACACATGTTGTCTGTCCAAGGTCCCCTCTAAAAGAATAGTAATGTACTAACTCCACGATAATATACTTCAGTATCACGTGACAGCACCTTTCTTCCTCAAGCGGTGTGTCTAATTTAAGATTTTAAAGAGTTCCCCAACTATAAATAGACATCACTCTTAGTCTCCGAGAAGAGAAAAGGGGGGGGTCAAAGGCATGTATACTAGACGTGCCATGTGACTTTGATACACTCAAACTGGTTGCTGCTACTGTGACAATGTCAAGAACGGGGTGACATCCTCCGCTATTGCTTGCAATGGCAAATCTAGTGTTAGAATAACTCATTCGCAATTCATTTTTTCTGATGAGAAAACAGGAAATAGAGTATTTTTCTCAATTTACGTGTAAAATTGTTCACAGATATTTGTCACTGAACAGCACAAAACGTATAGACAAGGAATAAACCAATGCAAAATGTGTCACTTTATGCTATACAAAGTATTGATCAATCAATCAAATCATGATTCAAGTGATCAAATCATGATAAGTGATCAATCAATCAAGTTTTGATATCAAACAAGTAATGAATCAAGTGCAATTATCGAAAAAAAAACGTCCCCTACCATTTTACAAACTGCCTATCAGTCGATTAATCAATCAATCAAACGATTAATCAATCAATGATTGATCAATCATGATCACAAACCATCAACCAACCAATCCACATATCTTTTACGTTGAGTTTATGAAAGAAAATACCTTTAATTTTCTGTTGAACAATCGACTTTCGCGTATTATTATGTCACCCCTTTGAAAAAGGGGGGGATATATTGTTATTCTACGAATTTTTTTCTTCACACTTTTGTCCAGCCGATTTCTCGGAGATGCCTTGACATATATTTATAAAACTGCACCATAATGACAATCCCCATGTGCAAAGTTGCAGTAAGCATGGAATGGTTCAAGATGGCCGCCGTTTCCATGGAAACGGCAAAAATGTAAAAA
>NW_027267645.1:0-37541 GCF_963676685.1 Mytilus edulis
CTCATTTGTGAACTCTGAACACAAAGAAAAGTGGATAAAAGCATTAAAAGAGTGCAAAATGTGCTGTTTTAATAGTCTAGGTCTAACGGTCCGTACGAAGCAAGTGAAATATGAAGTTCTATGCACTTAAAAATTGTATTTCTTTAAACAGATTGCACTGAATCTATATCAAAAGCACTTATTACTGGTTGTTTAAACTTGTCTGTTTCACAGAATACCTTTATTTTCTTCTGTTGGATGGCTGGTGGTTAAAATATTGGCATTTTAAGATTGAAATTTCATGCAGGTTTTAAACAGTAAATTGAAAAAACTTTGCATCAGACCATACTGTCTACATACATAGTTAAAAGCAACAGTTTTGTAACATCCAGGCTTCATATTTGATCATATCTCAGCAAGGATTTGAGCAAAAAGAAGCATATTTCCATCTCCAATATCATTTATATGCAATTTAATATGGAAATATAGGGAACGGCCCAAATTGACAACTTGTTATTTTAAGCTTGACATTGCTTAAGACCATGTAAAACTCATGTGTTATGCTATTTGAAACTTATATTTACATCAAAAGAACATTTATGATATGTAAAATGTTTTGTTTTAATTTAACAACTTCAGAAAATTGTTGTAAGTGGAAAATATTACATTTCATATAAGGCCTCACTTCATTTGAAAACCTCTATTTTTAGGCATAGGCACATATAAAATTAACTTTTGTCAAATTTTTATAAGTCTCATACATTAAGTATGCTATCATGTACTTTGAATAGATAATATCTTATCCATTGAGACATTAAAAAGTGCAATTTGGTGTTTTTTTGGGATTTTTGAAGCCAAAATTTGAAAGTTGAAATTGTTCTATTTCAACGTCACAATTCAGCAACCAAAGTTGAGATATAAAAAATGCCACATTTTCTATAATATATATCATATGGCTTTGAAACTTTGTAAACTGACTCATAATACACTAAGCTTAAATCATGCCAAGTTTTATTGGAATTGGTCAAGTTTTTGGCCCCCTAATAGGCCCAAGACCACAATTAATGACCCCGCTTTTCGTTGTTCACGAATATAGTTCCCTTTAATTATAGTGTATTTCTTCTTAAATTTTTTTCTTTCCTTTTCTCAAACATTTCTTAGCTTTTATAAGGTGGAAATGAAAGAAGAGAGGTGAAATAAATTTTTAGATGTTTAATTTTAACTGATTTTGATATGGAAAGAGTGATTAGGTCAGGTGCAAAAAGGTGATATTTACAGTTTTCGGAACATCTCTTGACTTGTCCATAGGGGTATGGATGTGTATTGGCTAAATTTGTAAGTTTTATACGTGCAATTTTTCTGAAACTTGGACATATTTTTGGACTTGTACTGTACATTACACACACAAAAAATTAGACAAAAAGAATAGGCAAATTTTTTTTAATGCGACAAAACGTTATAAAGAAATGATAGAGGAATTAATTGTGGTCTCGGGCCTAAGAGGTGCATTTCAGCAAATTTTGAATTTATACTTTGACAACTTCTCTGAATGATCTATTGGTATTGATTTGTCAAACTATATGAGAAGAAATGATTTCCACTTTTATTTCATAGAAATTTGTAAAAAAAGTCACTTTTCAGCTGATATGCCCAAAAAGTAGCTTTTTCACTTTTTTCAATATTTTTGCAAAAGCAGCATCCTTAATTTTTCTCTGACATTTTGTTTCTGATATCTATTTGTGTTTGTGGTATTTATTTCATGTGTTTTACTCATTTGTGAACTCTGAACACAAAGAAAAGTGGATAAAAGCATTAAAAGAGTGCAAAATGTGCTGTTTTAATAGTCTAGGTCTAACGGTCCGTACGAAGCAAGTGAAATATGAAGTTCTATGCACTTAAAAATTGTATTTCTTTAAACAGATTGCACTGAATCTATATCAAAAGCACTTATTACTGGTTGTTTAAACTTGTCTGTTTCACAGAATACCTTTATTTTCTTCTGTTGGATGGCTGGTGGTTAAAATATTGGCATTTTAAGATTGAAATTTCATGCAGGTTTTAAACAGTAAATTGAAAAAACTTTGCATCAGACCATACTGTCTACATACATAGTTAAAAGCAACAGTTTTGTAACATCCAGGCTTCATATTTGATCATATCTCAGCAAGGATTTGAGCAAAAAGAAGCATATTTCCATCTCCAATATCATTTATATGCAATTTAATATGGAAATATAGGGAACGGCCCAAATTGACAACTTGTTATTTTAAGCTTGACATTGCTTAAGACCATGTAAAACTCATGTGTTATGCTATTTGAAACTTATATTTACATCAAAAGAACATTTATGATATGTAAAATGTTTTGTTTTAATTTAACAACTTCAGAAAATTGTTGTAAGTGGAAAATATTACATTTCATATAAGGCCTCACTTCATTTGAAAACCTCTATTTTTAGGCATAGGCACATATAAAATTAACTTTTGTCAAATTTTTATAAGTCTCATACATTAAGTATGCTATCATGTACTTTGAATAGATAATATCTTATCCATTGAGACATTAAAAAGTGCAATTTGGTGTTTTTTTGGGATTTTTGAAGCCAAAATTTGAAAGTTGAAATTGTTCTATTTCAACGTCACAATTCAGCAACCAAAGTTGAGATATAAAAAATGCCACATTTTCTATAATATATATCATATGGCTTTGAAACTTTGTAAACTGACTCATAATACACTAAGCTTAAATCATGCCAAGTTTTATTGGAATTGGTCAAGTTTTTGGCCCCTAATAGGCCCAAGACCACAATTAATGACCCCGCTTTTCGTTGTTCACGAATATAGTTCCCTTTAATTATAGTGTATTTCTTCTTAAATTTTTTTCTTTCCTTTTCTCAAACATTTCTTAGCTTTTATAAGGTGGAAATGAAAGAAGAGAGGTGAAATAAATTTTTAGATGTTTAATTTTAACTGATTTTGATATGGAAAGAGTGATTAGGTCAGGTGCAAAAAGGTGATATTTACAGTTTTCGGAACATCTCTTGACTTGTCCATAGGGGTATGGATGTGTATTGGCTAAATTTGTAAGTTTTATACGTGCAATTTTTCTGAAACTTGGACATATTTTTGGACTTGTACTGTACATTACACACACAAAAAATTAGACAAAAAGAATAGGCAAATTTTTTTTAATGCGACAAAACGTTATAAAGAAATGATAGAGGAATTAATTGTGGTCTCGGGCCTAAGAGGTGCATTTCAGCAAATTTTGAATTTATACTTTGACAACTTCTCTGAATGATCTATTGGTATTGATTTGTCAAACTATATGAGAAGAAATGATTTCCACTTTTATTTCATAGAAATTTGTAAAAAAAGTCACTTTTCAGCTGATATGCCCAAAAAGTAGCTTTTTCACTTTTTTCAATATTTTTGCAAAAGCAGCATCCTTAATTTTTCTCTGACATTTTGTTTCTGATATCTATTTGTGTTTGTGGTATTTATTTCATGTGTTTTACTCATTTGTGAACTCTGAACACAAAGAAAAGTGGATAAAAGCATTAAAAGAGTGCAAAATGTGCTGTTTTAATAGTCTAGGTCTAACGGTCCGTACGAAGCAAGTGAAATATGAAGTTCTATGCACTTAAAAATTGTATTTCTTTAAACAGATTGCACTGAATCTATATCAAAAGCACTTATTACTGGTTGTTTAAACTTGTCTGTTTCACAGAATACCTTTATTTTCTTCTGTTGGATGGCTGGTGGTTAAAATATTGGCATTTTAAGATTGAAATTTCATGCAGGTTTTAAACAGTAAATTGAAAAAACTTTGCATCAGACCATACTGTCTACATACATAGTTAAAAGCAACAGTTTTGTAACATCCAGGCTTCATATTTGATCATATCTCAGCAAGGATTTGAGCAAAAAGAAGCATATTTCCATCTCCAATATCATTTATATGCAATTTAATATGGAAATATAGGGAACGGCCCAAATTGACAACTTGTTATTTTAAGCTTGACATTGCTTAAGACCATGTAAAACTCATGTGTTATGCTATTTGAAACTTATATTTACATCAAAAGAACATTTATGATATGTAAAATGTTTTGTTTTAATTTAACAACTTCAGAAAATTGTTGTAAGTGGAAAATATTACATTTCATATAAGGCCTCACTTCATTTGAAAACCTCTATTTTTAGGCATAGGCACATATAAAATTAACTTTTGTCAAATTTTTATAAGTCTCATACATTAAGTATGCTATCATGTACTTTGAATAGATAATATCTTATCCATTGAGACATTAAAAAGTGCAATTTGGTGTTTTTTTGGGATTTTTGAAGCCAAAATTTGAAAGTTGAAATTGTTCTATTTCAACGTCACAATTCAGCAACCAAAGTTGAGATATAAAAAATGCCACATTTTCTATAATATATATCATATGGCTTTGAAACTTTGTAAACTGACTCATAATACACTAAGCTTAAATCATGCCAAGTTTTATTGGAATTGGTCAAGTTTTTGGCCCCTAATAGGCCCAAGACCACAATTAATGACCCCGCTTTTCGTTGTTCACGAATATAGTTCCCTTTAATTATAGTGTATTTCTTCTTAAATTTTTTTCTTTCCTTTTCTCAAACATTTCTTAGCTTTTATAAGGTGGAAATGAAAGAAGAGAGGTGAAATAAATTTTTAGATGTTTAATTTTAACTGATTTTGATATGGAAAGAGTGATTAGGTCAGGTGCAAAAAGGTGATATTTACAGTTTTCGGAACATCTCTTGACTTGTCCATAGGGGTATGGATGTGTATTGGCTAAATTTGTAAGTTTTATACGTGCAATTTTTCTGAAACTTGGACATATTTTTGGACTTGTACTGTACATTACACACACAAAAAATTAGACAAAAAGAATAGGCAAATTTTTTTTAATGCGACAAAACGTTATAAAGAAATGATAGAGGAATTAATTGTGGTCTCGGGCCTAAGAGGTGCATTTCAGCAAATTTTGAATTTATACTTTGACAACTTCTCTGAATGATCTATTGGTATTGATTTGTCAAACTATATGAGAAGAAATGATTTCCACTTTTATTTCATAGAAATTTGTAAAAAAAGTCACTTTTCAGCTGATATGCCCAAAAAGTAGCTTTTTCACTTTTTTCAATATTTTTGCAAAAGCAGCATCCTTAATTTTTCTCTGACATTTTGTTTCTGATATCTATTTGTGTTTGTGGTATTTATTTCATGTGTTTTACTCATTTGTGAACTCTGAACACAAAGAAAAGTGGATAAAAGCATTAAAAGAGTGCAAAATGTGCTGTTTTAATAGTCTAGGTCTAACGGTCCGTACGAAGCAAGTGAAATATGAAGTTCTATGCACTTAAAAATTGTATTTCTTTAAACAGATTGCACTGAATCTATATCAAAAGCACTTATTACTGGTTGTTTAAACTTGTCTGTTTCACAGAATACCTTTATTTTCTTCTGTTGGATGGCTGGTGGTTAAAATATTGGCATTTTAAGATTGAAATTTCATGCAGGTTTTAAACAGTAAATTGAAAAAACTTTGCATCAGACCATACTGTCTACATACATAGTTAAAAGCAACAGTTTTGTAACATCCAGGCTTCATATTTGATCATATCTCAGCAAGGATTTGAGCAAAAAGAAGCATATTTCCATCTCCAATATCATTTATATGCAATTTAATATGGAAATATAGGGAACGGCCCAAATTGACAACTTGTTATTTTAAGCTTGACATTGCTTAAGACCATGTAAAACTCATGTGTTATGCTATTTGAAACTTATATTTACATCAAAAGAACATTTATGATATGTAAAATGTTTTGTTTTAATTTAACAACTTCAGAAAATTGTTGTAAGTGGAAAATATTACATTTCATATAAGGCCTCACTTCATTTGAAAACCTCTATTTTTAGGCATAGGCACATATAAAATTAACTTTTGTCAAATTTTTATAAGTCTCATACATTAAGTATGCTATCATGTACTTTGAATAGATAATATCTTATCCATTGAGACATTAAAAAGTGCAATTTGGTGTTTTTTTGGGATTTTTGAAGCCAAAATTTGAAAGTTGAAATTGTTCTATTTCAACGTCACAATTCAGCAACCAAAGTTGAGATATAAAAAATGCCACATTTTCTATAATATATATCATATGGCTTTGAAACTTTGTAAACTGACTCATAATACACTAAGCTTAAATCATGCCAAGTTTTATTGGAATTGGTCAAGTTTTTGGCCCCTAATAGGCCCAAGACCACAATTAATGACCCCGCTTTTCGTTGTTCACGAATATAGTTCCCTTTAATTATAGTGTATTTCTTCTTAAATTTTTTTCTTTCCTTTTCTCAAACATTTCTTAGCTTTTATAAGGTGGAAATGAAAGAAGAGAGGTGAAATAAATTTTTAGATGTTTAATTTTAACTGATTTTGATATGGAAAGAGTGATTAGGTCAGGTGCAAAAAGGTGATATTTACAGTTTTCGGAACATCTCTTGACTTGTCCATAGGGGTATGGATGTGTATTGGCTAAATTTGTAAGTTTTATACGTGCAATTTTTCTGAAACTTGGACATATTTTTGGACTTGTACTGTACATTACACACACAAAAAATTAGACAAAAAGAATAGGCAAATTTTTTTTAATGCGACAAAACGTTATAAAGAAATGATAGAGGAATTAATTGTGGTCTCGGGCCTAAGAGGTGCATTTCAGCAAATTTTGAATTTATACTTTGACAACTTCTCTGAATGATCTATTGGTATTGATTTGTCAAACTATATGAGAAGAAATGATTTCCACTTTTATTTCATAGAAATTTGTAAAAAAAGTCACTTTTCAGCTGATATGCCCAAAAAGTAGCTTTTTCACTTTTTTCAATATTTTTGCAAAAGCAGCATCCTTAATTTTTCTCTGACATTTTGTTTCTGATATCTATTTGTGTTTGTGGTATTTATTTCATGTGTTTTACTCATTTGTGAACTCTGAACACAAAGAAAAGTGGATAAAAGCATTAAAAGAGTGCAAAATGTGCTGTTTTAATAGTCTAGGTCTAACGGTCCGTACGAAGCAAGTGAAATATGAAGTTCTATGCACTTAAAAATTGTATTTCTTTAAACAGATTGCACTGAATCTATATCAAAAGCACTTATTACTGGTTGTTTAAACTTGTCTGTTTCACAGAATACCTTTATTTTCTTCTGTTGGATGGCTGGTGGTTAAAATATTGGCATTTTAAGATTGAAATTTCATGCAGGTTTTAAACAGTAAATTGAAAAAACTTTGCATCAGACCATACTGTCTACATACATAGTTAAAAGCAACAGTTTTGTAACATCCAGGCTTCATATTTGATCATATCTCAGCAAGGATTTGAGCAAAAAGAAGCATATTTCCATCTCCAATATCATTTATATGCAATTTAATATGGAAATATAGGGAACGGCCCAAATTGACAACTTGTTATTTTAAGCTTGACATTGCTTAAGACCATGTAAAACTCATGTGTTATGCTATTTGAAACTTATATTTACATCAAAAGAACATTTATGATATGTAAAATGTTTTGTTTTAATTTAACAACTTCAGAAAATTGTTGTAAGTGGAAAATATTACATTTCATATAAGGCCTCACTTCATTTGAAAACCTCTATTTTTAGGCATAGGCACATATAAAATTAACTTTTGTCAAATTTTTATAAGTCTCATACATTAAGTATGCTATCATGTACTTTGAATAGATAATATCTTATCCATTGAGACATTAAAAAGTGCAATTTGGTGTTTTTTTGGGATTTTTGAAGCCAAAATTTGAAAGTTGAAATTGTTCTATTTCAACGTCACAATTCAGCAACCAAAGTTGAGATATAAAAAATGCCACATTTTCTATAATATATATCATATGGCTTTGAAACTTTGTAAACTGACTCATAATACACTAAGCTTAAATCATGCCAAGTTTTATTGGAATTGGTCAAGTTTTTGGCCCCTAAGAGGTGCATTTCAGCAAATTTTGAATTTATACTTTGACAACTTCTCTGAATGATCTATTGGTATTGATTTGTCAAACTATATGAGAAGAAATGATTTCCACTTTTATTTCATAGAAATTTGTAAAAAAAGTCACTTTTCAGCTGATATGCCCAAAAAGTAGCTTTTTCACTTTTTTCAATATTTTTGCAAAAGCAGCATCCTTAATTTTTCTCTGACATTTTGTTTCTGATATCTATTTGTGTTTGTGGTATTTATTTCATGTGTTTTACTCATTTGTGAACTCTGAACACAAAGAAAAGTGGATAAAAGCATTAAAAGAGTGCAAAATGTGCTGTTTTAATAGTCTAGGTCTAACGGTCCGTACGAAGCAAGTGAAATATGAAGTTCTATGCACTTAAAAATTGTATTTCTTTAAACAGATTGCACTGAATCTATATCAAAAGCACTTATTACTGGTTGTTTAAACTTGTCTGTTTCACAGAATACCTTTATTTTCTTCTGTTGGATGGCTGGTGGTTAAAATATTGGCATTTTAAGATTGAAATTTCATGCAGGTTTTAAACAGTAAATTGAAAAAACTTTGCATCAGACCATACTGTCTACATACATAGTTAAAAGCAACAGTTTTGTAACATCCAGGCTTCATATTTGATCATATCTCAGCAAGGATTTGAGCAAAAAGAAGCATATTTCCATCTCCAATATCATTTATATGCAATTTAATATGGAAATATAGGGAACGGCCCAAATTGACAACTTGTTATTTTAAGCTTGACATTGCTTAAGACCATGTAAAACTCATGTGTTATGCTATTTGAAACTTATATTTACATCAAAAGAACATTTATGATATGTAAAATGTTTTGTTTTAATTTAACAACTTCAGAAAATTGTTGTAAGTGGAAAATATTACATTTCATATAAGGCCTCACTTCATTTGAAAACCTCTATTTTTAGGCATAGGCACATATAAAATTAACTTTTGTCAAATTTTTATAAGTCTCATACATTAAGTATGCTATCATGTACTTTGAATAGATAATATCTTATCCATTGAGACATTAAAAAGTGCAATTTGGTGTTTTTTTGGGATTTTTGAAGCCAAAATTTGAAAGTTGAAATTGTTCTATTTCAACGTCACAATTCAGCAACCAAAGTTGAGATATAAAAAATGCCACATTTTCTATAATATATATCATATGGCTTTGAAACTTTGTAAACTGACTCATAATACACTAAGCTTAAATCATGCCAAGTTTTATTGGAATTGGTCAAGTTTTTGGCCCCTAATAGGCCCAAGACCACAATTAATGACCCCGCTTTTCGTTGTTCACGAATATAGTTCCCTTTAATTATAGTGTATTTCTTCTTAAATTTTTTTCTTTCCTTTTCTCAAACATTTCTTAGCTTTTATAAGGTGGAAATGAAAGAAGAGAGGTGAAATAAATTTTTAGATGTTTAATTTTAACTGATTTTGATATGGAAAGAGTGATTAGGTCAGGTGCAAAAAGGTGATATTTACAGTTTTCGGAACATCTCTTGACTTGTCCATAGGGGTATGGATGTGTATTGGCTAAATTTGTAAGTTTTATACGTGCAATTTTTCTGAAACTTGGACATATTTTTGGACTTGTACTGTACATTACACACACAAAAAATTAGACAAAAAGAATAGGCAAATTTTTTTTAATGCGACAAAACGTTATAAAGAAATGATAGAGGAATTAATTGTGGTCTCGGGCCTAAGAGGTGCATTTCAGCAAATTTTGAATTTATACTTTGACAACTTCTCTGAATGATCTATTGGTATTGATTTGTCAAACTATATGAGAAGAAATGATTTCCACTTTTATTTCATAGAAATTTGTAAAAAAAGTCACTTTTCAGCTGATATGCCCAAAAAGTAGCTTTTTCACTTTTTTCAATATTTTTGCAAAAGCAGCATCCTTAATTTTTCTCTGACATTTTGTTTCTGATATCTATTTGTGTTTGTGGTATTTATTTCATGTGTTTTACTCATTTGTGAACTCTGAACACAAAGAAAAGTGGATAAAAGCATTAAAAGAGTGCAAAATGTGCTGTTTTAATAGTCTAGGTCTAACGGTCCGTACGAAGCAAGTGAAATATGAAGTTCTATGCACTTAAAAATTGTATTTCTTTAAACAGATTGCACTGAATCTATATCAAAAGCACTTATTACTGGTTGTTTAAACTTGTCTGTTTCACAGAATACCTTTATTTTCTTCTGTTGGATGGCTGGTGGTTAAAATATTGGCATTTTAAGATTGAAATTTCATGCAGGTTTTAAACAGTAAATTGAAAAAACTTTGCATCAGACCATACTGTCTACATACATAGTTAAAAGCAACAGTTTTGTAACATCCAGGCTTCATATTTGATCATATCTCAGCAAGGATTTGAGCAAAAAGAAGCATATTTCCATCTCCAATATCATTTATATGCAATTTAATATGGAAATATAGGGAACGGCCCAAATTGACAACTTGTTATTTTAAGCTTGACATTGCTTAAGACCATGTAAAACTCATGTGTTATGCTATTTGAAACTTATATTTACATCAAAAGAACATTTATGATATGTAAAATGTTTTGTTTTAATTTAACAACTTCAGAAAATTGTTGTAAGTGGAAAATATTACATTTCATATAAGGCCTCACTTCATTTGAAAACCTCTATTTTTAGGCATAGGCACATATAAAATTAACTTTTGTCAAATTTTTATAAGTCTCATACATTAAGTATGCTATCATGTACTTTGAATAGATAATATCTTATCCATTGAGACATTAAAAAGTGCAATTTGGTGTTTTTTTGGGATTTTTGAAGCCAAAATTTGAAAGTTGAAATTGTTCTATTTCAACGTCACAATTCAGCAACCAAAGTTGAGATATAAAAAATGCCACATTTTCTATAATATATATCATATGGCTTTGAAACTTTGTAAACTGACTCATAATACACTAAGCTTAAATCATGCCAAGTTTTATTGGAATTGGTCAAGTTTTTGGCCCCTAAGAGGCCCAAGACCACAATTAATGACCCCGCTTTTCGTTGTTCACGAATATAGTTCCCTTTAATTATAGTGTATTTCTTCTTAAATTTTTTTCTTTCCTTTTCTCAAACATTTCTTAGCTTTTATAAGGTGGAAATGAAAGAAGAGAGGTGAAATAAATTTTTAGATGTTTAATTTTAACTGATTTTGATATGGAAAGAGTGATTAGGTCAGGTGCAAAAAGGTGATATTTACAGTTTTCGGAACATCTCTTGACTTGTCCATAGGGGTATGGATGTGTATTGGCTAAATTTGTAAGTTTTATACGTGCAATTTTTCTGAAACTTGGACATATTTTTGGACTTGTACTGTACATTACACACACAAAAAATTAGACAAAAAGAATAGGCAAATTTTTTTTAATGCGACAAAACGTTATAAAGAAATGATAGAGGAATTAATTGTGGTCTCGGGCCTAAGAGGTGCATTTCAGCAAATTTTGAATTTATACTTTGACAACTTCTCTGAATGATCTATTGGTATTGATTTGTCAAACTATATGAGAAGAAATGATTTCCACTTTTATTTCATAGAAATTTGTAAAAAAAGTCACTTTTCAGCTGATATGCCCAAAAAGTAGCTTTTTCACTTTTTTCAATATTTTTGCAAAAGCAGCATCCTTAATTTTTCTCTGACATTTTGTTTCTGATATCTATTTGTGTTTGTGGTATTTATTTCATGTGTTTTACTCATTTGTGAACTCTGAACACAAAGAAAAGTGGATAAAAGCATTAAAAGAGTGCAAAATGTGCTGTTTTAATAGTCTAGGTCTAACGGTCCGTACGAAGCAAGTGAAATATGAAGTTCTATGCACTTAAAAATTGTATTTCTTTAAACAGATTGCACTGAATCTATATCAAAAGCACTTATTACTGGTTGTTTAAACTTGTCTGTTTCACAGAATACCTTTATTTTCTTCTGTTGGATGGCTGGTGGTTAAAATATTGGCATTTTAAGATTGAAATTTCATGCAGGTTTTAAACAGTAAATTGAAAAAACTTTGCATCAGACCATACTGTCTACATACATAGTTAAAAGCAACAGTTTTGTAACATCCAGGCTTCATATTTGATCATATCTCAGCAAGGATTTGAGCAAAAAGAAGCATATTTCCATCTCCAATATCATTTATATGCAATTTAATATGGAAATATAGGGAACGGCCCAAATTGACAACTTGTTATTTTAAGCTTGACATTGCTTAAGACCATGTAAAACTCATGTGTTATGCTATTTGAAACTTATATTTACATCAAAAGAACATTTATGATATGTAAAATGTTTTGTTTTAATTTAACAACTTCAGAAAATTGTTGTAAGTGGAAAATATTACATTTCATATAAGGCCTCACTTCATTTGAAAACCTCTATTTTTAGGCATAGGCACATATAAAATTAACTTTTGTCAAATTTTTATAAGTCTCATACATTAAGTATGCTATCATGTACTTTGAATAGATAATATCTTATCCATTGAGACATTAAAAAGTGCAATTTGGTGTTTTTTTGGGATTTTTGAAGCCAAAATTTGAAAGTTGAAATTGTTCTATTTCAACGTCACAATTCAGCAACCAAAGTTGAGATATAAAAAATGCCACATTTTCTATAATATATATCATATGGCTTTGAAACTTTGTAAACTGACTCATAATACACTAAGCTTAAATCATGCCAAGTTTTATTGGAATTGGTCAAGTTTTTGGCCCCTAATAGGCCCAAGACCACAATTAATGACCCCGCTTTTCGTTGTTCACGAATATAGTTCCCTTTAATTATAGTGTATTTCTTCTTAAATTTTTTTCTTTCCTTTTCTCAAACATTTCTTAGCTTTTATAAGGTGGAAATGAAAGAAGAGAGGTGAAATAAATTTTTAGATGTTTAATTTTAACTGATTTTGATATGGAAAGAGTGATTAGGTCAGGTGCAAAAAGGTGATATTTACAGTTTTCGGAACATCTCTTGACTTGTCCATAGGGGTATGGATGTGTATTGGCTAAATTTGTAAGTTTTATACGTGCAATTTTTCTGAAACTTGGACATATTTTTGGACTTGTACTGTACATTACACACACAAAAAATTAGACAAAAAGAATAGGCAAATTTTTTTTAATGCGACAAAACGTTATAAAGAAATGATAGAGGAATTAATTGTGGTCTCGGGCCTAAGAGGTGCATTTCAGCAAATTTTGAATTTATACTTTGACAACTTCTCTGAATGATCTATTGGTATTGATTTGTCAAACTATATGAGAAGAAATGATTTCCACTTTTATTTCATAGAAATTTGTAAAAAAAGTCACTTTTCAGCTGATATGCCCAAAAAGTAGCTTTTTCACTTTTTTCAATATTTTTGCAAAAGCAGCATCCTTAATTTTTCTCTGACATTTTGTTTCTGATATCTATTTGTGTTTGTGGTATTTATTTCATGTGTTTTACTCATTTGTGAACTCTGAACACAAAGAAAAGTGGATAAAAGCATTAAAAGAGTGCAAAATGTGCTGTTTTAATAGTCTAGGTCTAACGGTCCGTACGAAGCAAGTGAAATATGAAGTTCTATGCACTTAAAAATTGTATTTCTTTAAACAGATTGCACTGAATCTATATCAAAAGCACTTATTACTGGTTGTTTAAACTTGTCTGTTTCACAGAATACCTTTATTTTCTTCTGTTGGATGGCTGGTGGTTAAAATATTGGCATTTTAAGATTGAAATTTCATGCAGGTTTTAAACAGTAAATTGAAAAAACTTTGCATCAGACCATACTGTCTACATACATAGTTAAAAGCAACAGTTTTGTAACATCCAGGCTTCATATTTGATCATATCTCAGCAAGGATTTGAGCAAAAAGAAGCATATTTCCATCTCCAATATCATTTATATGCAATTTAATATGGAAATATAGGGAACGGCCCAAATTGACAACTTGTTATTTTAAGCTTGACATTGCTTAAGACCATGTAAAACTCATGTGTTATGCTATTTGAAACTTATATTTACATCAAAAGAACATTTATGATATGTAAAATGTTTTGTTTTAATTTAACAACTTCAGAAAATTGTTGTAAGTGGAAAATATTACATTTCATATAAGGCCTCACTTCATTTGAAAACCTCTATTTTTAGGCATAGGCACATATAAAATTAACTTTTGTCAAATTTTTATAAGTCTCATACATTAAGTATGCTATCATGTACTTTGAATAGATAATATCTTATCCATTGAGACATTAAAAAGTGCAATTTGGTGTTTTTTTGGGATTTTTGAAGCCAAAATTTGAAAGTTGAAATTGTTCTATTTCAACGTCACAATTCAGCAACCAAAGTTGAGATATAAAAAATGCCACATTTTCTATAATATATATCATATGGCTTTGAAACTTTGTAAACTGACTCATAATACACTAAGCTTAAATCATGCCAAGTTTTATTGGAATTGGTCAAGTTTTTGGCCCCTAATAGGCCCAAGACCACAATTAATGACCCCGCTTTTCGTTGTTCACGAATATAGTTCCCTTTAATTATAGTGTATTTCTTCTTAAATTTTTTTCTTTCCTTTTCTCAAACATTTCTTAGCTTTTATAAGGTGGAAATGAAAGAAGAGAGGTGAAATAAATTTTTAGATGTTTAATTTTAACTGATTTTGATATGGAAAGAGTGATTAGGTCAGGTGCAAAAAGGTGATATTTACAGTTTTCGGAACATCTCTTGACTTGTCCATAGGGGTATGGATGTGTATTGGCTAAATTTGTAAGTTTTATACGTGCAATTTTTCTGAAACTTGGACATATTTTTGGACTTGTACTGTACATTACACACACAAAAAATTAGACAAAAAGAATAGGCAAATTTTTTTTAATGCGACAAAACGTTATAAAGAAATGATAGAGGAATTAATTGTGGTCTCGGGCCTAAGAGGTGCATTTCAGCAAATTTTGAATTTATACTTTGACAACTTCTCTGAATGATCTATTGGTATTGATTTGTCAAACTATATGAGAAGAAATGATTTCCACTTTTATTTCATAGAAATTTGTAAAAAAAGTCACTTTTCAGCTGATATGCCCAAAAAGTAGCTTTTTCACTTTTTTCAATATTTTTGCAAAAGCAGCATCCTTAATTTTTCTCTGACATTTTGTTTCTGATATCTATTTGTGTTTGTGGTATTTATTTCATGTGTTTTACTCATTTGTGAACTCTGAACACAAAGAAAAGTGGATAAAAGCATTAAAAGAGTGCAAAATGTGCTGTTTTAATAGTCTAGGTCTAACGGTCCGTACGAAGCAAGTGAAATATGAAGTTCTATGCACTTAAAAATTGTATTTCTTTAAACAGATTGCACTGAATCTATATCAAAAGCACTTATTACTGGTTGTTTAAACTTGTCTGTTTCACAGAATACCTTTATTTTCTTCTGTTGGATGGCTGGTGGTTAAAATATTGGCATTTTAAGATTGAAATTTCATGCAGGTTTTAAACAGTAAATTGAAAAAACTTTGCATCAGACCATACTGTCTACATACATAGTTAAAAGCAACAGTTTTGTAACATCCAGGCTTCATATTTGATCATATCTCAGCAAGGATTTGAGCAAAAAGAAGCATATTTCCATCTCCAATATCATTTATATGCAATTTAATATGGAAATATAGGGAACGGCCCAAATTGACAACTTGTTATTTTAAGCTTGACATTGCTTAAGACCATGTAAAACTCATGTGTTATGCTATTTGAAACTTATATTTACATCAAAAGAACATTTATGATATGTAAAATGTTTTGTTTTAATTTAACAACTTCAGAAAATTGTTGTAAGTGGAAAATATTACATTTCATATAAGGCCTCACTTCATTTGAAAACCTCTATTTTTAGGCATAGGCACATATAAAATTAACTTTTGTCAAATTTTTATAAGTCTCATACATTAAGTATGCTATCATGTACTTTGAATAGATAATATCTTATCCATTGAGACATTAAAAAGTGCAATTTGGTGTTTTTTTGGGATTTTTGAAGCCAAAATTTGAAAGTTGAAATTGTTCTATTTCAACGTCACAATTCAGCAACCAAAGTTGAGATATAAAAAATGCCACATTTTCTATAATATATATCATATGGCTTTGAAACTTTGTAAACTGACTCATAATACACTAAGCTTAAATCATGCCAAGTTTTATTGGAATTGGTCAAGTTTTTGGCCCCTAATAGGCCCAAGACCACAATTAATGACCCCGCTTTTCGTTGTTCACGAATATAGTTCCCTTTAATTATAGTGTATTTCTTCTTAAATTTTTTTCTTTCCTTTTCTCAAACATTTCTTAGCTTTTATAAGGTGGAAATGAAAGAAGAGAGGTGAAATAAATTTTTAGATGTTTAATTTTAACTGATTTTGATATGGAAAGAGTGATTAGGTCAGGTGCAAAAAGGTGATATTTACAGTTTTCGGAACATCTCTTGACTTGTCCATAGGGGTATGGATGTGTATTGGCTAAATTTGTAAGTTTTATACGTGCAATTTTTCTGAAACTTGGACATATTTTTGGACTTGTACTGTACATTACACACACAAAAAATTAGACAAAAAGAATAGGCAAATTTTTTTTAATGCGACAAAACGTTATAAAGAAATGATAGAGGAATTAATTGTGGTCTCGGGCCTAAGAGGTGCATTTCAGCAAATTTTGAATTTATACTTTGACAACTTCTCTGAATGATCTATTGGTATTGATTTGTCAAACTATATGAGAAGAAATGATTTCCACTTTTATTTCATAGAAATTTGTAAAAAAAGTCACTTTTCAGCTGATATGCCCAAAAAGTAGCTTTTTCACTTTTTTCAATATTTTTGCAAAAGCAGCATCCTTAATTTTTCTCTGACATTTTGTTTCTGATATCTATTTGTGTTTGTGGTATTTATTTCATGTGTTTTACTCATTTGTGAACTCTGAACACAAAGAAAAGTGGATAAAAGCATTAAAAGAGTGCAAAATGTGCTGTTTTAATAGTCTAGGTCTAACGGTCCGTACGAAGCAAGTGAAATATGAAGTTCTATGCACTTAAAAATTGTATTTCTTTAAACAGATTGCACTGAATCTATATCAAAAGCACTTATTACTGGTTGTTTAAACTTGTCTGTTTCACAGAATACCTTTATTTTCTTCTGTTGGATGGCTGGTGGTTAAAATATTGGCATTTTAAGATTGAAATTTCATGCAGGTTTTAAACAGTAAATTGAAAAAACTTTGCATCAGACCATACTGTCTACATACATAGTTAAAAGCAACAGTTTTGTAACATCCAGGCTTCATATTTGATCATATCTCAGCAAGGATTTGAGCAAAAAGAAGCATATTTCCATCTCCAATATCATTTATATGCAATTTAATATGGAAATATAGGGAACGGCCCAAATTGACAACTTGTTATTTTAAGCTTGACATTGCTTAAGACCATGTAAAACTCATGTGTTATGCTATTTGAAACTTATATTTACATCAAAAGAACATTTATGATATGTAAAATGTTTTGTTTTAATTTAACAACTTCAGAAAATTGTTGTAAGTGGAAAATATTACATTTCATATAAGGCCTCACTTCATTTGAAAACCTCTATTTTTAGGCATAGGCACATATAAAATTAACTTTTGTCAAATTTTTATAAGTCTCATACATTAAGTATGCTATCATGTACTTTGAATAGATAATATCTTATCCATTGAGACATTAAAAAGTGCAATTTGGTGTTTTTTTGGGATTTTTGAAGCCAAAATTTGAAAGTTGAAATTGTTCTATTTCAACGTCACAATTCAGCAACCAAAGTTGAGATATAAAAAATGCCACATTTTCTATAATATATATCATATGGCTTTGAAACTTTGTAAACTGACTCATAATACACTAAGCTTAAATCATGCCAAGTTTTATTGGAATTGGTCAAGTTTTTGGCCCCTAATAGGCCCAAGACCACAATTAATGACCCCGCTTTTCGTTGTTCACGAATATAGTTCCCTTTAATTATAGTGTATTTCTTCTTAAATTTTTTTCTTTCCTTTTCTCAAACATTTCTTAGCTTTTATAAGGTGGAAATGAAAGAAGAGAGGTGAAATAAATTTTTAGATGTTTAATTTTAACTGATTTTGATATGGAAAGAGTGATTAGGTCAGGTGCAAAAAGGTGATATTTACAGTTTTCGGAACATCTCTTGACTTGTCCATAGGGGTATGGATGTGTATTGGCTAAATTTGTAAGTTTTATACGTGCAATTTTTCTGAAACTTGGACATATTTTTGGACTTGTACTGTACATTACACACACAAAAAATTAGACAAAAAGAATAGGCAAATTTTTTTTAATGCGACAAAACGTTATAAAGAAATGATAGAGGAATTAATTGTGGTCTCGGGCCTAAGAGGTGCATTTCAGCAAATTTTGAATTTATACTTTGACAACTTCTCTGAATGATCTATTGGTATTGATTTGTCAAACTATATGAGAAGAAATGATTTCCACTTTTATTTCATAGAAATTTGTAAAAAAAGTCACTTTTCAGCTGATATGCCCAAAAAGTAGCTTTTTCACTTTTTTCAATATTTTTGCAAAAGCAGCATCCTTAATTTTTCTCTGACATTTTGTTTCTGATATCTATTTGTGTTTGTGGTATTTATTTCATGTGTTTTACTCATTTGTGAACTCTGAACACAAAGAAAAGTGGATAAAAGCATTAAAAGAGTGCAAAATGTGCTGTTTTAATAGTCTAGGTCTAACGGTCCGTACGAAGCAAGTGAAATATGAAGTTCTATGCACTTAAAAATTGTATTTCTTTAAACAGATTGCACTGAATCTATATCAAAAGCACTTATTACTGGTTGTTTAAACTTGTCTGTTTCACAGAATACCTTTATTTTCTTCTGTTGGATGGCTGGTGGTTAAAATATTGGCATTTTAAGATTGAAATTTCATGCAGGTTTTAAACAGTAAATTGAAAAAACTTTGCATCAGACCATACTGTCTACATACATAGTTAAAAGCAACAGTTTTGTAACATCCAGGCTTCATATTTGATCATATCTCAGCAAGGATTTGAGCAAAAAGAAGCATATTTCCATCTCCAATATCATTTATATGCAATTTAATATGGAAATATAGGGAACGGCCCAAATTGACAACTTGTTATTTTAAGCTTGACATTGCTTAAGACCATGTAAAACTCATGTGTTATGCTATTTGAAACTTATATTTACATCAAAAGAACATTTATGATATGTAAAATGTTTTGTTTTAATTTAACAACTTCAGAAAATTGTTGTAAGTGGAAAATATTACATTTCATATAAGGCCTCACTTCATTTGAAAACCTCTATTTTTAGGCATAGGCACATATAAAATTAACTTTTGTCAAATTTTTATAAGTCTCATACATTAAGTATGCTATCATGTACTTTGAATAGATAATATCTTATCCATTGAGACATTAAAAAGTGCAATTTGGTGTTTTTTTGGGATTTTTGAAGCCAAAATTTGAAAGTTGAAATTGTTCTATTTCAACGTCACAATTCAGCAACCAAAGTTGAGATATAAAAAATGCCACATTTTCTATAATATATATCATATGGCTTTGAAACTTTGTAAACTGACTCATAATACACTAAGCTTAAATCATGCCAAGTTTTATTGGAATTGGTCAAGTTTTTGGCCCCTAATAGGCCCAAGACCACAATTAATGACCCCGCTTTTCGTTGTTCACGAATATAGTTCCCTTTAATTATAGTGTATTTCTTCTTAAATTTTTTTCTTTCCTTTTCTCAAACATTTCTTAGCTTTTATAAGGTGGAAATGAAAGAAGAGAGGTGAAATAAATTTTTAGATGTTTAATTTTAACTGATTTTGATATGGAAAGAGTGATTAGGTCAGGTGCAAAAAGGTGATATTTACAGTTTTCGGAACATCTCTTGACTTGTCCATAGGGGTATGGATGTGTATTGGCTAAATTTGTAAGTTTTATACGTGCAATTTTTCTGAAACTTGGACATATTTTTGGACTTGTACTGTACATTACACACACAAAAAATTAGACAAAAAGAATAGGCAAATTTTTTTTAATGCGACAAAACGTTATAAAGAAATGATAGAGGAATTAATTGTGGTCTCGGGCCTAAGAGGTGCATTTCAGCAAATTTTGAATTTATACTTTGACAACTTCTCTGAATGATCTATTGGTATTGATTTGTCAAACTATATGAGAAGAAATGATTTCCACTTTTATTTCATAGAAATTTGTAAAAAAAGTCACTTTTCAGCTGATATGCCCAAAAAGTAGCTTTTTCACTTTTTTCAATATTTTTGCAAAAGCAGCATCCTTAATTTTTCTCTGACATTTTGTTTCTGATATCTATTTGTGTTTGTGGTATTTATTTCATGTGTTTTACTCATTTGTGAACTCTGAACACAAAGAAAAGTGGATAAAAGCATTAAAAGAGTGCAAAATGTGCTGTTTTAATAGTCTAGGTCTAACGGTCCGTACGAAGCAAGTGAAATATGAAGTTCTATGCACTTAAAAATTGTATTTCTTTAAACAGATTGCACTGAATCTATATCAAAAGCACTTATTACTGGTTGTTTAAACTTGTCTGTTTCACAGAATACCTTTATTTTCTTCTGTTGGATGGCTGGTGGTTAAAATATTGGCATTTTAAGATTGAAATTTCATGCAGGTTTTAAACAGTAAATTGAAAAAACTTTGCATCAGACCATACTGTCTACATACATAGTTAAAAGCAACAGTTTTGTAACATCCAGGCTTCATATTTGATCATATCTCAGCAAGGATTTGAGCAAAAAGAAGCATATTTCCATCTCCAATATCATTTATATGCAATTTAATATGGAAATATAGGGAACGGCCCAAATTGACAACTTGTTATTTTAAGCTTGACATTGCTTAAGACCATGTAAAACTCATGTGTTATGCTATTTGAAACTTATATTTACATCAAAAGAACATTTATGATATGTAAAATGTTTTGTTTTAATTTAACAACTTCAGAAAATTGTTGTAAGTGGAAAATATTACATTTCATATAAGGCCTCACTTCATTTGAAAACCTCTATTTTTAGGCATAGGCACATATAAAATTAACTTTTGTCAAATTTTTATAAGTCTCATACATTAAGTATGCTATCATGTACTTTGAATAGATAATATCTTATCCATTGAGACATTAAAAAGTGCAATTTGGTGTTTTTTTGGGATTTTTGAAGCCAAAATTTGAAAGTTGAAATTGTTCTATTTCAACGTCACAATTCAGCAACCAAAGTTGAGATATAAAAAATGCCACATTTTCTATAATATATATCATATGGCTTTGAAACTTTGTAAACTGACTCATAATACACTAAGCTTAAATCATGCCAAGTTTTATTGGAATTGGTCAAGTTTTTGGCCCCTAATAGGCCCAAGACCACAATTAATGACCCCGCTTTTCGTTGTTCACGAATATAGTTCCCTTTAATTATAGTGTATTTCTTCTTAAATTTTTTTCTTTCCTTTTCTCAAACATTTCTTAGCTTTTATAAGGTGGAAATGAAAGAAGAGAGGTGAAATAAATTTTTAGATGTTTAATTTTAACTGATTTTGATATGGAAAGAGTGATTAGGTCAGGTGCAAAAAGGTGATATTTACAGTTTTCGGAACATCTCTTGACTTGTCCATAGGGGTATGGATGTGTATTGGCTAAATTTGTAAGTTTTATACGTGCAATTTTTCTGAAACTTGGACATATTTTTGGACTTGTACTGTACATTACACACACAAAAAATTAGACAAAAAGAATAGGCAAATTTTTTTTAATGCGACAAAACGTTATAAAGAAATGATAGAGGAATTAATTGTGGTCTCGGGCCTAAGAGGTGCATTTCAGCAAATTTTGAATTTATACTTTGACAACTTCTCTGAATGATCTATTGGTATTGATTTGTCAAACTATATGAGAAGAAATGATTTCCACTTTTATTTCATAGAAATTTGTAAAAAAAGTCACTTTTCAGCTGATATGCCCAAAAAGTAGCTTTTTCACTTTTTTCAATATTTTTGCAAAAGCAGCATCCTTAATTTTTCTCTGACATTTTGTTTCTGATATCTATTTGTGTTTGTGGTATTTATTTCATGTGTTTTACTCATTTGTGAACTCTGAACACAAAGAAAAGTGGATAAAAGCATTAAAAGAGTGCAAAATGTGCTGTTTTAATAGTCTAGGTCTAACGGTCCGTACGAAGCAAGTGAAATATGAAGTTCTATGCACTTAAAAATTGTATTTCTTTAAACAGATTGCACTGAATCTATATCAAAAGCACTTATTACTGGTTGTTTAAACTTGTCTGTTTCACAGAATACCTTTATTTTCTTCTGTTGGATGGCTGGTGGTTAAAATATTGGCATTTTAAGATTGAAATTTCATGCAGGTTTTAAACAGTAAATTGAAAAAACTTTGCATCAGACCATACTGTCTACATACATAGTTAAAAGCAACAGTTTTGTAACATCCAGGCTTCATATTTGATCATATCTCAGCAAGGATTTGAGCAAAAAGAAGCATATTTCCATCTCCAATATCATTTATATGCAATTTAATATGGAAATATAGGGAACGGCCCAAATTGACAACTTGTTATTTTAAGCTTGACATTGCTTAAGACCATGTAAAACTCATGTGTTATGCTATTTGAAACTTATATTTACATCAAAAGAACATTTATGATATGTAAAATGTTTTGTTTTAATTTAACAACTTCAGAAAATTGTTGTAAGTGGAAAATATTACATTTCATATAAGGCCTCACTTCATTTGAAAACCTCTATTTTTAGGCATAGGCACATATAAAATTAACTTTTGTCAAATTTTTATAAGTCTCATACATTAAGTATGCTATCATGTACTTTGAATAGATAATATCTTATCCATTGAGACATTAAAAAGTGCAATTTGGTGTTTTTTTGGGATTTTTGAAGCCAAAATTTGAAAGTTGAAATTGTTCTATTTCAACGTCACAATTCAGCAACCAAAGTTGAGATATAAAAAATGCCACATTTTCTATAATATATATCATATGGCTTTGAAACTTTGTAAACTGACTCATAATACACTAAGCTTAAATCATGCCAAGTTTTATTGGAATTGGTCAAGTTTTTGGCCCCTAATAGGCCCAAGACCACAATTAATGACCCCGCTTTTCGTTGTTCACGAATATAGTTCCCTTTAATTATAGTGTATTTCTTCTTAAATTTTTTTCTTTCCTTTTCTCAAACATTTCTTAGCTTTTATAAGGTGGAAATGAAAGAAGAGAGGTGAAATAAATTTTTAGATGTTTAATTTTAACTGATTTTGATATGGAAAGAGTGATTAGGTCAGGTGCAAAAAGGTGATATTTACAGTTTTCGGAACATCTCTTGACTTGTCCATAGGGGTATGGATGTGTATTGGCTAAATTTGTAAGTTTTATACGTGCAATTTTTCTGAAACTTGGACATATTTTTGGACTTGTACTGTACATTACACACACAAAAAATTAGACAAAAAGAATAGGCAAATTTTTTTTAATGCGACAAAACGTTATAAAGAAATGATAGAGGAATTAATTGTGGTCTCGGGCCTAAGAGGTGCATTTCAGCAAATTTTGAATTTATACTTTGACAACTTCTCTGAATGATCTATTGGTATTGATTTGTCAAACTATATGAGAAGAAATGATTTCCACTTTTATTTCATAGAAATTTGTAAAAAAAGTCACTTTTCAGCTGATATGCCCAAAAAGTAGCTTTTTCACTTTTTTCAATATTTTTGCAAAAGCAGCATCCTTAATTTTTCTCTGACATTTTGTTTCTGATATCTATTTGTGTTTGTGGTATTTATTTCATGTGTTTTACTCATTTGTGAACTCTGAACACAAAGAAAAGTGGATAAAAGCATTAAAAGAGTGCAAAATGTGCTGTTTTAATAGTCTAGGTCTAACGGTCCGTACGAAGCAAGTGAAATATGAAGTTCTATGCACTTAAAAATTGTATTTCTTTAAACAGATTGCACTGAATCTATATCAAAAGCACTTATTACTGGTTGTTTAAACTTGTCTGTTTCACAGAATACCTTTATTTTCTTCTGTTGGATGGCTGGTGGTTAAAATATTGGCATTTTAAGATTGAAATTTCATGCAGGTTTTAAACAGTAAATTGAAAAAACTTTGCATCAGACCATACTGTCTACATACATAGTTAAAAGCAACAGTTTTGTAACATCCAGGCTTCATATTTGATCATATCTCAGCAAGGATTTGAGCAAAAAGAAGCATATTTCCATCTCCAATATCATTTATATGCAATTTAATATGGAAATATAGGGAACGGCCCAAATTGACAACTTGTTATTTTAAGCTTGACATTGCTTAAGACCATGTAAAACTCATGTGTTATGCTATTTGAAACTTATATTTACATCAAAAGAACATTTATGATATGTAAAATGTTTTGTTTTAATTTAACAACTTCAGAAAATTGTTGTAAGTGGAAAATATTACATTTCATATAAGGCCTCACTTCATTTGAAAACCTCTATTTTTAGGCATAGGCACATATAAAATTAACTTTTGTCAAATTTTTATAAGTCTCATACATTAAGTATGCTATCATGTACTTTGAATAGATAATATCTTATCCATTGAGACATTAAAAAGTGCAATTTGGTGTTTTTTTGGGATTTTTGAAGCCAAAATTTGAAAGTTGAAATTGTTCTATTTCAACGTCACAATTCAGCAACCAAAGTTGAGATATAAAAAATGCCACATTTTCTATAATATATATCATATGGCTTTGAAACTTTGTAAACTGACTCATAATACACTAAGCTTAAATCATGCCAAGTTTTATTGGAATTGGTCAAGTTTTTGGCCCCTAATAGGCCCAAGACCACAATTAATGACCCCGCTTTTCGTTGTTCACGAATATAGTTCCCTTTAATTATAGTGTATTTCTTCTTAAATTTTTTTCTTTCCTTTTCTCAAACATTTCTTAGCTTTTATAAGGTGGAAATGAAAGAAGAGAGGTGAAATAAATTTTTAGATGTTTAATTTTAACTGATTTTGATATGGAAAGAGTGATTAGGTCAGGTGCAAAAAGGTGATATTTACAGTTTTCGGAACATCTCTTGACTTGTCCATAGGGGTATGGATGTGTATTGGCTAAATTTGTAAGTTTTATACGTGCAATTTTTCTGAAACTTGGACATATTTTTGGACTTGTACTGTACATTACACACACAAAAAATTAGACAAAAAGAATAGGCAAATTTTTTTTAATGCGACAAAACGTTATAAAGAAATGATAGAGGAATTAATTGTGGTCTCGGGCCTAAGAGGTGCATTTCAGCAAATTTTGAATTTATACTTTGACAACTTCTCTGAATGATCTATTGGTATTGATTTGTCAAACTATATGAGAAGAAATGATTTCCACTTTTATTTCATAGAAATTTGTAAAAAAAGTCACTTTTCAGCTGATATGCCCAAAAAGTAGCTTTTTCACTTTTTTCAATATTTTTGCAAAAGCAGCATCCTTAATTTTTCTCTGACATTTTGTTTCTGATATCTATTTGTGTTTGTGGTATTTATTTCATGTGTTTTACTCATTTGTGAACTCTGAACACAAAGAAAAGTGGATAAAAGCATTAAAAGAGTGCAAAATGTGCTGTTTTAATAGTCTAGGTCTAACGGTCCGTACGAAGCAAGTGAAATATGAAGTTCTATGCACTTAAAAATTGTATTTCTTTAAACAGATTGCACTGAATCTATATCAAAAGCACTTATTACTGGTTGTTTAAACTTGTCTGTTTCACAGAATACCTTTATTTTCTTCTGTTGGATGGCTGGTGGTTAAAATATTGGCATTTTAAGATTGAAATTTCATGCAGGTTTTAAACAGTAAATTGAAAAAACTTTGCATCAGACCATACTGTCTACATACATAGTTAAAAGCAACAGTTTTGTAACATCCAGGCTTCATATTTGATCATATCTCAGCAAGGATTTGAGCAAAAAGAAGCATATTTCCATCTCCAATATCATTTATATGCAATTTAATATGGAAATATAGGGAACGGCCCAAATTGACAACTTGTTATTTTAAGCTTGACATTGCTTAAGACCATGTAAAACTCATGTGTTATGCTATTTGAAACTTATATTTACATCAAAAGAACATTTATGATATGTAAAATGTTTTGTTTTAATTTAACAACTTCAGAAAATTGTTGTAAGTGGAAAATATTACATTTCATATAAGGCCTCACTTCATTTGAAAACCTCTATTTTTAGGCATAGGCACATATAAAATTAACTTTTGTCAAATTTTTATAAGTCTCATACATTAAGTATGCTATCATGTACTTTGAATAGATAATATCTTATCCATTGAGACATTAAAAAGTGCAATTTGGTGTTTTTTTGGGATTTTTGAAGCCAAAATTTGAAAGTTGAAATTGTTCTATTTCAACGTCACAATTCAGCAACCAAAGTTGAGATATAAAAAATGCCACATTTTCTATAATATATATCATATGGCTTTGAAACTTTGTAAACTGACTCATAATACACTAAGCTTAAATCATGCCAAGTTTTATTGGAATTGGTCAAGTTTTTGGCCCCTAAGAGGTGCATTTCAGCAAATTTTGAATTTATACTTTGACAACTTCTCTGAATGATCTATTGGTATTGATTTGTCAAACTATATGAGAAGAAATGATTTCCACTTTTATTTCATAGAAATTTGTAAAAAAAGTCACTTTTCAGCTGATATGCCCAAAAAGTAGCTTTTTCACTTTTTTCAATATTTTTGCAAAAGCAGCATCCTTAATTTTTCTCTGACATTTTGTTTCTGATATCTATTTGTGTTTGTGGTATTTATTTCATGTGTTTTACTCATTTGTGAACTCTGAACACAAAGAAAAGTGGATAAAAGCATTAAAAGAGTGCAAAATGTGCTGTTTTAATAGTCTAGGTCTAACGGTCCGTACGAAGCAAGTGAAATATGAAGTTCTATGCACTTAAAAATTGTATTTCTTTAAACAGATTGCACTGAATCTATATCAAAAGCACTTATTACTGGTTGTTTAAACTTGTCTGTTTCACAGAATACCTTTATTTTCTTCTGTTGGATGGCTGGTGGTTAAAATATTGGCATTTTAAGATTGAAATTTCATGCAGGTTTTAAACAGTAAATTGAAAAAACTTTGCATCAGACCATACTGTCTACATACATAGTTAAAAGCAACAGTTTTGTAACATCCAGGCTTCATATTTGATCATATCTCAGCAAGGATTTGAGCAAAAAGAAGCATATTTCCATCTCCAATATCATTTATATGCAATTTAATATGGAAATATAGGGAACGGCCCAAATTGACAACTTGTTATTTTAAGCTTGACATTGCTTAAGACCATGTAAAACTCATGTGTTATGCTATTTGAAACTTATATTTACATCAAAAGAACATTTATGATATGTAAAATGTTTTGTTTTAATTTAACAACTTCAGAAAATTGTTGTAAGTGGAAAATATTACATTTCATATAAGGCCTCACTTCATTTGAAAACCTCTATTTTTAGGCATAGGCACATATAAAATTAACTTTTGTCAAATTTTTATAAGTCTCATACATTAAGTATGCTATCATGTACTTTGAATAGATAATATCTTATCCATTGAGACATTAAAAAGTGCAATTTGGTGTTTTTTTGGGATTTTTGAAGCCAAAATTTGAAAGTTGAAATTGTTCTATTTCAACGTCACAATTCAGCAACCAAAGTTGAGATATAAAAAATGCCACATTTTCTATAATATATATCATATGGCTTTGAAACTTTGTAAACTGACTCATAATACACTAAGCTTAAATCATGCCAAGTTTTATTGGAATTGGTCAAGTTTTTGGCCCCTAATAGGCCCAAGACCACAATTAATGACCCCGCTTTTCGTTGTTCACGAATATAGTTCCCTTTAATTATAGTGTATTTCTTCTTAAATTTTTTTCTTTCCTTTTCTCAAACATTTCTTAGCTTTTATAAGGTGGAAATGAAAGAAGAGAGGTGAAATAAATTTTTAGATGTTTAATTTTAACTGATTTTGATATGGAAAGAGTGATTAGGTCAGGTGCAAAAAGGTGATATTTACAGTTTTCGGAACATCTCTTGACTTGTCCATAGGGGTATGGATGTGTATTGGCTAAATTTGTAAGTTTTATACGTGCAATTTTTCTGAAACTTGGACATATTTTTGGACTTGTACTGTACATTACACACACAAAAAATTAGACAAAAAGAATAGGCAAATTTTTTTTAATGCGACAAAACGTTATAAAGAAATGATAGAGGAATTAATTGTGGTCTCGGGCCTAAGAGGTGCATTTCAGCAAATTTTGAATTTATACTTTGACAACTTCTCTGAATGATCTATTGGTATTGATTTGTCAAACTATATGAGAAGAAATGATTTCCACTTTTATTTCATAGAAATTTGTAAAAAAAGTCACTTTTCAGCTGATATGCCCAAAAAGTAGCTTTTTCACTTTTTTCAATATTTTTGCAAAAGCAGCATCCTTAATTTTTCTCTGACATTTTGTTTCTGATATCTATTTGTGTTTGTGGTATTTATTTCATGTGTTTTACTCATTTGTGAACTCTGAACACAAAGAAAAGTGGATAAAAGCATTAAAAGAGTGCAAAATGTGCTGTTTTAATAGTCTAGGTCTAACGGTCCGTACGAAGCAAGTGAAATATGAAGTTCTATGCACTTAAAAATTGTATTTCTTTAAACAGATTGCACTGAATCTATATCAAAAGCACTTATTACTGGTTGTTTAAACTTGTCTGTTTCACAGAATACCTTTATTTTCTTCTGTTGGATGGCTGGTGGTTAAAATATTGGCATTTTAAGATTGAAATTTCATGCAGGTTTTAAACAGTAAATTGAAAAAACTTTGCATCAGACCATACTGTCTACATACATAGTTAAAAGCAACAGTTTTGTAACATCCAGGCTTCATATTTGATCATATCTCAGCAAGGATTTGAGCAAAAAGAAGCATATTTCCATCTCCAATATCATTTATATGCAATTTAATATGGAAATATAGGGAACGGCCCAAATTGACAACTTGTTATTTTAAGCTTGACATTGCTTAAGACCATGTAAAACTCATGTGTTATGCTATTTGAAACTTATATTTACATCAAAAGAACATTTATGATATGTAAAATGTTTTGTTTTAATTTAACAACTTCAGAAAATTGTTGTAAGTGGAAAATATTACATTTCATATAAGGCCTCACTTCATTTGAAAACCTCTATTTTTAGGCATAGGCACATATAAAATTAACTTTTGTCAAATTTTTATAAGTCTCATACATTAAGTATGCTATCATGTACTTTGAATAGATAATATCTTATCCATTGAGACATTAAAAAGTGCAATTTGGTGTTTTTTTGGGATTTTTGAAGCCAAAATTTGAAAGTTGAAATTGTTCTATTTCAACGTCACAATTCAGCAACCAAAGTTGAGATATAAAAAATGCCACATTTTCTATAATATATATCATATGGCTTTGAAACTTTGTAAACTGACTCATAATACACTAAGCTTAAATCATGCCAAGTTTTATTGGAATTGGTCAAGTTTTTGGCCCCTAATAGGCCCAAGACCACAATTAATGACCCCGCTTTTCGTTGTTCACGAATATAGTTCCCTTTAATTATAGTGTATTTCTTCTTAAATTTTTTTCTTTCCTTTTCTCAAACATTTCTTAGCTTTTATAAGGTGGAAATGAAAGAAGAGAGGTGAAATAAATTTTTAGATGTTTAATTTTAACTGATTTTGATATGGAAAGAGTGATTAGGTCAGGTGCAAAAAGGTGATATTTACAGTTTTCGGAACATCTCTTGACTTGTCCATAGGGGTATGGATGTGTATTGGCTAAATTTGTAAGTTTTATACGTGCAATTTTTCTGAAACTTGGACATATTTTTGGACTTGTACTGTACATTACACACACAAAAAATTAGACAAAAAGAATAGGCAAATTTTTTTTAATGCGACAAAACGTTATAAAGAAATGATAGAGGAATTAATTGTGGTCTCGGGCCTAAGAGGTGCATTTCAGCAAATTTTGAATTTATACTTTGACAACTTCTCTGAATGATCTATTGGTATTGATTTGTCAAACTATATGAGAAGAAATGATTTCCACTTTTATTTCATAGAAATTTGTAAAAAAAGTCACTTTTCAGCTGATATGCCCAAAAAGTAGCTTTTTCACTTTTTTCAATATTTTTGCAAAAGCAGCATCCTTAATTTTTCTCTGACATTTTGTTTCTGATATCTATTTGTGTTTGTGGTATTTATTTCATGTGTTTTACTCATTTGTGAACTCTGAACACAAAGAAAAGTGGATAAAAGCATTAAAAGAGTGCAAAATGTGCTGTTTTAATAGTCTAGGTCTAACGGTCCGTACGAAGCAAGTGAAATATGAAGTTCTATGCACTTAAAAATTGTATTTCTTTAAACAGATTGCACTGAATCTATATCAAAAGCACTTATTACTGGTTGTTTAAACTTGTCTGTTTCACAGAATACCTTTATTTTCTTCTGTTGGATGGCTGGTGGTTAAAATATTGGCATTTTAAGATTGAAATTTCATGCAGGTTTTAAACAGTAAATTGAAAAAACTTTGCATCAGACCATACTGTCTACATACATAGTTAAAAGCAACAGTTTTGTAACATCCAGGCTTCATATTTGATCATATCTCAGCAAGGATTTGAGCAAAAAGAAGCATATTTCCATCTCCAATATCATTTATATGCAATTTAATATGGAAATATAGGGAACGGCCCAAATTGACAACTTGTTATTTTAAGCTTGACATTGCTTAAGACCATGTAAAACTCATGTGTTATGCTATTTGAAACTTATATTTACATCAAAAGAACATTTATGATATGTAAAATGTTTTGTTTTAATTTAACAACTTCAGAAAATTGTTGTAAGTGGAAAATATTACATTTCATATAAGGCCTCACTTCATTTGAAAACCTCTATTTTTAGGCATAGGCACATATAAAATTAACTTTTGTCAAATTTTTATAAGTCTCATACATTAAGTATGCTATCATGTACTTTGAATAGATAATATCTTATCCATTGAGACATTAAAAAGTGCAATTTGGTGTTTTTTTGGGATTTTTGAAGCCAAAATTTGAAAGTTGAAATTGTTCTATTTCAACGTCACAATTCAGCAACCAAAGTTGAGATATAAAAAATGCCACATTTTCTATAATATATATCATATGGCTTTGAAACTTTGTAAACTGACTCATAATACACTAAGCTTAAATCATGCCAAGTTTTATTGGAATTGGTCAAGTTTTTGGCCCCTAATAGGCCCAAGACCACAATTAATGACCCCGCTTTTCGTTGTTCACGAATATAGTTCCCTTTAATTATAGTGTATTTCTTCTTAAATTTTTTTCTTTCCTTTTCTCAAACATTTCTTAGCTTTTATAAGGTGGAAATGAAAGAAGAGAGGTGAAATAAATTTTTAGATGTTTAATTTTAACTGATTTTGATATGGAAAGAGTGATTAGGTCAGGTGCAAAAAGGTGATATTTACAGTTTTCGGAACATCTCTTGACTTGTCCATAGGGGTATGGATGTGTATTGGCTAAATTTGTAAGTTTTATACGTGCAATTTTTCTGAAACTTGGACATATTTTTGGACTTGTACTGTACATTACACACACAAAAAATTAGACAAAAAGAATAGGCAAATTTTTTTTAATGCGACAAAACGTTATAAAGAAATGATAGAGGAATTAATTGTGGTCTCGGGCCTAAGAGGTGCATTTCAGCAAATTTTGAATTTATACTTTGACAACTTCTCTGAATGATCTATTGGTATTGATTTGTCAAACTATATGAGAAGAAATGATTTCCACTTTTATTTCATAGAAATTTGTAAAAAAAGTCACTTTTCAGCTGATATGCCCAAAAAGTAGCTTTTTCACTTTTTTCAATATTTTTGCAAAAGCAGCATCCTTAATTTTTCTCTGACATTTTGTTTCTGATATCTATTTGTGTTTGTGGTATTTATTTCATGTGTTTTACTCATTTGTGAACTCTGAACACAAAGAAAAGTGGATAAAAGCATTAAAAGAGTGCAAAATGTGCTGTTTTAATAGTCTAGGTCTAACGGTCCGTACGAAGCAAGTGAAATATGAAGTTCTATGCACTTAAAAATTGTATTTCTTTAAACAGATTGCACTGAATCTATATCAAAAGCACTTATTACTGGTTGTTTAAACTTGTCTGTTTCACAGAATACCTTTATTTTCTTCTGTTGGATGGCTGGTGGTTAAAATATTGGCATTTTAAGATTGAAATTTCATGCAGGTTTTAAACAGTAAATTGAAAAAACTTTGCATCAGACCATACTGTCTACATACATAGTTAAAAGCAACAGTTTTGTAACATCCAGGCTTCATATTTGATCATATCTCAGCAAGGATTTGAGCAAAAAGAAGCATATTTCCATCTCCAATATCATTTATATGCAATTTAATATGGAAATATAGGGAACGGCCCAAATTGACAACTTGTTATTTTAAGCTTGACATTGCTTAAGACCATGTAAAACTCATGTGTTATGCTATTTGAAACTTATATTTACATCAAAAGAACATTTATGATATGTAAAATGTTTTGTTTTAATTTAACAACTTCAGAAAATTGTTGTAAGTGGAAAATATTACATTTCATATAAGGCCTCACTTCATTTGAAAACCTCTATTTTTAGGCATAGGCACATATAAAATTAACTTTTGTCAAATTTTTATAAGTCTCATACATTAAGTATGCTATCATGTACTTTGAATAGATAATATCTTATCCATTGAGACATTAAAAAGTGCAATTTGGTGTTTTTTTGGGATTTTTGAAGCCAAAATTTGAAAGTTGAAATTGTTCTATTTCAACGTCACAATTCAGCAACCAAAGTTGAGATATAAAAAATGCCACATTTTCTATAATATATATCATATGGCTTTGAAACTTTGTAAACTGACTCATAATACACTAAGCTTAAATCATGCCAAGTTTTATTGGAATTGGTCAAGTTTTTGGCCCCTAATAGGCCCAAGACCACAATTAATGACCCCGCTTTTCGTTGTTCACGAATATAGTTCCCTTTAATTATAGTGTATTTCTTCTTAAATTTTTTTCTTTCCTTTTCTCAAACATTTCTTAGCTTTTATAAGGTGGAAATGAAAGAAGAGAGGTGAAATAAATTTTTAGATGTTTAATTTTAACTGATTTTGATATGGAAAGAGTGATTAGGTCAGGTGCAAAAAGGTGATATTTACAGTTTTCGGAACATCTCTTGACTTGTCCATAGGGGTATGGATGTGTATTGGCTAAATTTGTAAGTTTTATACGTGCAATTTTTCTGAAACTTGGACATATTTTTGGACTTGTACTGTACATTACACACACAAAAAATTAGACAAAAAGAATAGGCAAATTTTTTTTAATGCGACAAAACGTTATAAAGAAATGATAGAGGAATTAATTGTGGTCTCGGGCCTAAGAGGTGCATTTCAGCAAATTTTGAATTTATACTTTGACAACTTCTCTGAATGATCTATTGGTATTGATTTGTCAAACTATATGAGAAGAAATGATTTCCACTTTTATTTCATAGAAATTTGTAAAAAAAGTCACTTTTCAGCTGATATGCCCAAAAAGTAGCTTTTTCACTTTTTTCAATATTTTTGCAAAAGCAGCATCCTTAATTTTTCTCTGACATTTTGTTTCTGATATCTATTTGTGTTTGTGGTATTTATTTCATGTGTTTTACTCATTTGTGAACTCTGAACACAAAGAAAAGTGGATAAAAGCATTAAAAGAGTGCAAAATGTGCTGTTTTAATAGTCTAGGTCTAACGGTCCGTACGAAGCAAGTGAAATATGAAGTTCTATGCACTTAAAAATTGTATTTCTTTAAACAGATTGCACTGAATCTATATCAAAAGCACTTATTACTGGTTGTTTAAACTTGTCTGTTTCACAGAATACCTTTATTTTCTTCTGTTGGATGGCTGGTGGTTAAAATATTGGCATTTTAAGATTGAAATTTCATGCAGGTTTTAAACAGTAAATTGAAAAAACTTTGCATCAGACCATACTGTCTACATACATAGTTAAAAGCAACAGTTTTGTAACATCCAGGCTTCATATTTGATCATATCTCAGCAAGGATTTGAGCAAAAAGAAGCATATTTCCATCTCCAATATCATTTATATGCAATTTAATATGGAAATATAGGGAACGGCCCAAATTGACAACTTGTTATTTTAAGCTTGACATTGCTTAAGACCATGTAAAACTCATGTGTTATGCTATTTGAAACTTATATTTACATCAAAAGAACATTTATGATATGTAAAATGTTTTGTTTTAATTTAACAACTTCAGAAAATTGTTGTAAGTGGAAAATATTACATTTCATATAAGGCCTCACTTCATTTGAAAACCTCTATTTTTAGGCATAGGCACATATAAAATTAACTTTTGTCAAATTTTTATAAGTCTCATACATTAAGTATGCTATCATGTACTTTGAATAGATAATATCTTATCCATTGAGACATTAAAAAGTGCAATTTGGTGTTTTTTTGGGATTTTTGAAGCCAAAATTTGAAAGTTGAAATTGTTCTATTTCAACGTCACAATTCAGCAACCAAAGTTGAGATATAAAAAATGCCACATTTTCTATAATATATATCATATGGCTTTGAAACTTTGTAAACTGACTCATAATACACTAAGCTTAAATCATGCCAAGTTTTATTGGAATTGGTCAAGTTTTTGGCCCCTAATAGGCCCAAGACCACAATTAATGACCCCGCTTTTCGTTGTTCACGAATATAGTTCCCTTTAATTATAGTGTATTTCTTCTTAAATTTTTTTCTTTCCTTTTCTCAAACATTTCTTAGCTTTTATAAGGTGGAAATGAAAGAAGAGAGGTGAAATAAATTTTTAGATGTTTAATTTTAACTGATTTTGATATGGAAAGAGTGATTAGGTCAGGTGCAAAAAGGTGATATTTACAGTTTTCGGAACATCTCTTGACTTGTCCATAGGGGTATGGATGTGTATTGGCTAAATTTGTAAGTTTTATACGTGCAATTTTTCTGAAACTTGGACATATTTTTGGACTTGTACTGTACATTACACACACAAAAAATTAGACAAAAAGAATAGGCAAATTTTTTTTAATGCGACAAAACGTTATAAAGAAATGATAGAGGAATTAATTGTGGTCTCGGGCCTAAGAGGTGCATTTCAGCAAATTTTGAATTTATACTTTGACAACTTCTCTGAATGATCTATTGGTATTGATTTGTCAAACTATATGAGAAGAAATGATTTCCACTTTTATTTCATAGAAATTTGTAAAAAAAGTCACTTTTCAGCTGATATGCCCAAAAAGTAGCTTTTTCACTTTTTTCAATATTTTTGCAAAAGCAGCATCCTTAATTTTCTCTGACATTTTGTTTCTGATATCTATTTGTGTTTGTGGTATTTATTTCATGTGTTTTACTCATTTGTGAACTCTGAACACAAAGAAAAGTGGATAAAAGCATTAAAAGAGTGCAAAATGTGCTGTTTTAATAGTCTAGGTCTAACGGTCCGTACGAAGCAAGTGAAATATGAAGTTCTATGCACTTAAAAATTGTATTTCTTTAAACAGATTGCACTGAATCTATATCAAAAGCACTTATTACTGGTTGTTTAAACTTGTCTGTTTCACAGAATACCTTTATTTTCTTCTGTTGGATGGCTGGTGGTTAAAATATTGGCATTTTAAGATTGAAATTTCATGCAGGTTTTAAACAGTAAATTGAAAAAACTTTGCATCAGACCATACTGTCTACATACATAGTTAAAAGCAACAGTTTTGTAACATCCAGGCTTCATATTTGATCATATCTCAGCAAGGATTTGAGCAAAAAGAAGCATATTTCCATCTCCAATATCATTTATATGCAATTTAATATGGAAATATAGGGAACGGCCCAAATTGACAACTTGTTATTTTAAGCTTGACATTGCTTAAGACCATGTAAAACTCATGTGTTATGCTATTTGAAACTTATATTTACATCAAAAGAACATTTATGATATGTAAAATGTTTTGTTTTAATTTAACAACTTCAGAAAATTGTTGTAAGTGGAAAATATTACATTTCATATAAGGCCTCACTTCATTTGAAAACCTCTATTTTTAGGCATAGGCACATATAAAATTAACTTTTGTCAAATTTTTATAAGTCTCATACATTAAGTATGCTATCATGTACTTTGAATAGATAATATCTTATCCATTGAGACATTAAAAAGTGCAATTTGGTGTTTTTTTGGGATTTTTGAAGCCAAAATTTGAAAGTTGAAATTGTTCTATTTCAACGTCACAATTCAGCAACCAAAGTTGAGATATAAAAAATGCCACATTTTCTATAATATATATCATATGGCTTTGAAACTTTGTAAACTGACTCATAATACACTAAGCTTAAATCATGCCAAGTTTTATTGGAATTGGTCAAGTTTTTGGCCCCTAATAGGCCCAAGACCACAATTAATGACCCCGCTTTTCGTTGTTCACGAATATAGTTCCCTTTAATTATAGTGTATTTCTTCTTAAATTTTTTTCTTTCCTTTTCTCAAACATTTCTTAGCTTTTATAAGGTGGAAATGAAAGAAGAGAGGTGAAATAAATTTTTAGATGTTTAATTTTAACTGATTTTGATATGGAAAGAGTGATTAGGTCAGGTGCAAAAAGGTGATATTTACAGTTTTCGGAACATCTCTTGACTTGTCCATAGGGGTATGGATGTGTATTGGCTAAATTTGTAAGTTTTATACGTGCAATTTTTCTGAAACTTGGACATATTTTTGGACTTGTACTGTACATTACACACACAAAAAATTAGACAAAAAGAATAGGCAAATTTTTTTTAATGCGACAAAACGTTATAAAGAAATGATAGAGGAATTAATTGTGGTCTCGGGCCTAAGAGGTGCATTTCAGCAAATTTTGAATTTATACTTTGACAACTTCTCTGAATGATCTATTGGTATTGATTTGTCAAACTATATGAGAAGAAATGATTTCCACTTTTATTTCATAGAAATTTGTAAAAAAAGTCACTTTTCAGCTGATATGCCCAAAAAGTAGCTTTTTCACTTTTTTCAATATTTTTGCAAAAGCAGCATCCTTAATTTTTCTCTGACATTTTGTTTCTGATATCTATTTGTGTTTGTGGTATTTATTTCATGTGTTTTACTCATTTGTGAACTCTGAA
>NW_027267646.1:0-18040 GCF_963676685.1 Mytilus edulis
TTTTATCAGAGGTTCTTCATTAAATAACAATACATTAGTCCAAACTTAAGACATAAATGAGAAATTATCCCCCCTTTTTTCTTGAAATTGAAAAAAAGGCTTTTTTTTTGCATGAATTATAATTCTGTGGTAAAACATAGATTAATAAGAGCAATTTATATATCCCTCAGCTAGATAACTTGCTAAACTGGTCCAAAATTGCATGTACAGTGAGATTTAAGAATTCTTATATGAGTATATACCATTTGCCTAGATTGTAAAAGGCTACCATAAGAAAACCAAAAATCTTGAAAAATCATGAGATTATTTTGACCAAGAGCTATTTTGTTCCATAAACAAGTCATAAAATACATGTTTTATTGATTTGAATCAGAAAAAATGCAAAAATGAGAACTTGGAGTCAAGTCTTAACTGCATGCATGTTGTATGACCATAAAAGGCTAACATATTTGAGTATGCCAATTTAAGAGCTTAAATTTCCCATAAGCAGGACGGTTGACCCAAAAAAGATGATTAGACATGATTACTAACATCCTATTTGACTTATTTTCATTGGAATAGGTACAACTTCTAAAAATTGGATTTCTGGTGATTCTCTGTAATAGGAAGTACACCACTAATTCATGGTCCCATTGCTTTCTATGTTAAATTCCTCCGTTTCAAGCAGGCACACCTCTTTTATTTTAAGTTCAAATAAAGTGGCAATCATTGCATTTCAAAGCAACACTTTATGGTGTCTTGTACTGGAAAAATCAACATACCTTATATTGCATATAAGAAAGAACTGGTTCCCGGAACTTCAGATGTACCAAAACAGGTACTTCAGATCTGACAAACAGACAAAATGTACCCTCTTTTTAAAATTTGGTGCAGTTTTTTTACTATTCAAAATTAAAAGTCCAAAAGTGTTCTACAATGATCACCAGTCCTTCAGCTTTCATTTGATACCAAAAATACCTAAATATTCTACATATTTTGAAAGTTACACTCATGCGTAGGAACTATTTTGTGTTAAATATGTACTACTTTCTGGTATGTGCTTTCTGGCCGGGCCTGAATTAGTGGTGTTACACCTTATTATAACAGAACCAAACTTGCTATATTGACTTGAGCATTACTTTATTTCATTCTATGATCTATTTCAAGCAATAAAAAACATATAAAGCCTTAGTCCAAATACTATTTTATTAATTTAAAGCTCAAATTGGGCTGGTAGTAACATATGGGTTATTCAAAGAAAACTGCATATGTATATTACCATTGGCCAATATATTTTTTTTATTCTCAATATCATTGTTTTATTTATTAATTTCTATTAGGAAAGCTATGTGCTTACTAATAGTCATATTTTTATCAGAGGTTCTTCATTAAATAACAATACATTAGTCCAAACTTAAGACATAAATGAGAAATTATCCCCCCTTTTTTCTTGAAATTGAAAAAAAGGCTTTTTTTTTGCATGAATTATAATTCTGTGGTAAAACATAGATTAATAAGAGCAATTTATATATCCCTCAGCTAGATAACTTGCTAAACTGGTCCAAAATTGCATGTACAGTGAGATTTAAGAATTCTTATATGAGTATATACCATTTGCCTAGATTGTAAAAGGCTACCATAAGAAAAACAAAAAAACTTGAAAAATCATGAGATTATTTTGACCAAGAGCTATTTTGTTCCATAAACAAGTCATAAAATACATGTTTTATTGATTTGAATCAGAAAAAATGCAAAAATGAGAACTTGGAGTCAAGTCTTAACTGCATGCATGTTGTATGACCATAAAAGGCTAACATATTTGAGTATGCCAATTTAAGAGCTTAAATTTCCCATAAGCAGGACGGTTGACCCAAAAAAGATGATTAGACATGATAACTAACATCCTATTTGACTTATTTTCATTGGAATAGGTACAACTTCTAAAAATTGGATTTCTGGTGATTCTCTGTAATAGGAAGTACACCACTAATTCATGGTCCCATTGCTTTCTATGTTAAATTCCTCCGTTTCAAGCAGGCACACCTCTTTTATTTTAAGTTCAAATAAAGTGGCAATCATTGCATTTCAAAGCAACACTTTATGGTGTCTTGTACTGGAAAAATCAACATACCTTATATTGCATATAAGAAAGAACTGGTTCCCGGAACTTCAGATGTACCAAAACAGGTACTTCAGATCTGACAAACAGACAAAATGTACCCTCTTTTTAAAATTTGGTGCAGTTTTTTTACTATTCAAAATTAAAAGTCCAAAAGTGTTCTACAATGATCACCAGTCCTTCAGCTTTCATTTGATACCAAAAATACCTAAATATTCTACATATTTTGAAAGTTACACTCATGCGTAGGAACTATTTTGTGTTAAATATGTACTACTTTCTGGTATGTGCTTTCTGGCCGGGCCTGAATTAGTGGTGTTACACCTTATTATAACAGAACCAAACTTGCTATATTGACTTGAGCATTACTTTATTTCATTCTATGATCTATTTCAAGCAATAAAAAACATATAAAGCCTTAGTCCAAATACTATTTTATTAATTTAAAGCTCAAATTGGGCTGGTAGTAACATATGGGTTATTCAAAGAAAACTGCATATGTATATTACCATTGGCCAATATATTTTTTTTATTCTCAATATCATTGTTTTATTTATTAATTTCTATTAGGAAAGCTATGTGCTTACTAATAGTCATATTTTTATCAGAGGTTCTTCATTAAATAACAATACATTAGTCCAAACTTAAGACATAAATGAGAAATTATCCCCCCTTTTTTCTTGAAATTGAAAAAAAGGCTTTTTTTTTGCATGAATTATAATTCTGTGGTAAAACATAGATTAATAAGAGCAATTTATATATCCCTCAGCTAGATAACTTGCTAAACTGGTCCAAAATTGCATGTACAGTGAGATTTAAGAATTCTTATATGAGTATATACCATTTGCCTAGATTGTAAAAGGCTACCATAAGAAAAACAAAAAAACTTGAAAAATCATGAGATTATTTTGACCAAGAGCTATTTTGTTCCATAAACAAGTCATAAAATACATGTTTTATTGATTTGAATCAGAAAAAATGCAAAAATGAGAACTTGGAGTCAAGTCTTAACTGCATGCATGTTGTATGACCATAAAAGGCTAACATATTTGAGTATGCCAATTTAAGAGCTTAAATTTCCCATAAGCAGAACGGTTGACCCAAAAAAGATGATTAGACATGATTACTAACATCCTATTTGACTTATTTTCATTGGAATAGGTACAACTTCTAAAAATTGGATTTCTGGTGATTCTCTGTAATAGGAAGTACACCACTAATTCATGGTCCCATTGCTTTCTATGTTAAATTCCTCCGTTTCAAGCAGGCACACCTCTTTTATTTTAAGTTCAAATAAAGTGGCAATCATTGCATTTCAAAGCAACACTTTATGGTGTCTTGTACTGGAAAAATCAACATACCTTATATTGCATATAAGAAAGAACTGGTTCCCGGAACTTCAGATGTACCAAAACAGGTACTTCAGATCTGACAAACAGACAAAATGTACCCTCTTTTTAAAATTTGGTGCAGTTTTTTTACTATTCAAAATTAAAAGTCCAAAAGTGTTCTACAATGATCACCAGTCCTTCAGCTTTCATTTGATACCAAAAATACCTAAATATTCTACATATTTTGAAAGTTACACTCATGCGTAGGAACTATTTTGTGTTAAATATGTACTACTTTCTGGTATGTGCTTTCTGGCCGGGCCTGAATTAGTGGTGTTACACCTTATTATAACAGAACCAAACTTGCTATATTGACTTGAGCATTACTTTATTTCATTCTATGATCTATTTCAAGCAATAAAAAACATATAAAGCCTTAGTCCAAATACTATTTTATTAATTTAAAGCTCAAATTGGGCTGGTAGTAACATATGGGTTATTCAAAGAAAACTGCATATGTATATTACCATTGGCCAATATATTTTTTTTATTCTCAATATCATTGTTTTATTTATTAATTTCTATTAGGAAAGCTATGTGCTTACTAATAGTCATATTTTTATCAGAGGTTCTTCATTAAATATCAATACATTAGTCCAAACTTAAGACATAAATGAGAAATTATCCCCCCTTTTTTCTTGAAATTGAAAAAAAGGCTTTTTTTTTGCATGAATTATAATTCTGTGGTAAAACATAGATTAATAAGAGCAATTTATATATCCCTCAGCTAGATAACTTGCTAAACTGGTCCAAAATTGCATGTACAGTGAGATTTAAGAATTCTTATATGAGTATATACCATTTGCCTAGATTGTAAAAGGCTACCATAAGAAAAACAAAAAAACTTGAAAAATCATGAGATTATTTTGACCAAGAGCTATTTTGTTCCATAAACAAGTCATAAAATACATGTTTTATTGATTTGAATCAGAAAAAATGCAAAAATGAGAACTTGGAGTCAAGTCTTAACTGCATGCATGTTGTATGACCATAAAAGGCTAACATATTTGAGTATGCCAATTTAAGAGCTTAAATTTCCCATAAGCAGGACGGTTGACCCAAAAAAGATGATTAGACATGATTACTAACATCCTATTTGACTTATTTTCATTGGAATAGGTACAACTTCTAAAAATTGGATTTCTGGTGATTCTCTGTAATAGGAAGTACACCACTAATTCATGGTCCCATTGCTTTCTATGTTAAATTCCTCCGTTTCAAGCAGGCACACCTCTTTTATTTTAAGTTCAAATAAAGTGGCAATCATTGCATTTCAAAGCAACACTTTATGGTGTCTTGTACTGGAAAAATCAACATACCTTATATTGCATATAAGAAAGAACTGGTTCCCGGAACTTCAGATGTACCAAAACAGGTACTTCAGATCTGACAAACAGACAAAATGTACCCTCTTTTTAAAATTTGGTGCAGTTTTTTTACTATTCAAAATTAAAAGTCCAAAAGTGTTCTACAATGATCACCAGTCCTTCAGCTTTCATTTGATACCAAAAATACCTAAATATTCTACATATTTTGAAAGTTACACTCATGCGTAGGAACTATTTTGTGTTAAATATGTACTACTTTCTGGTATGTGCTTTCTGGCCGGGCCTGAATTAGTGGTGTTACACCTTATTATAACAGAACCAAACTTGCTATATTGACTTGAGCATTACTTTATTTCATTCTATGATCTATTTCAAGCAATAAAAAACATATAAAGCCTTAGTCCAAATACTATTTTATTAATTTAAAGCTCAAATTGGGCTGGTAGTAACATATGGGTTATTCAAAGAAAACTGCATATGTATATTACCATTGGCCAATATATTTTTTTTATTCTCAATATCATTGTTTTATTTATTAATTTCTATTAGGAAAGCTATGTGCTTACTAATAGTCATATTTTTATCAGAGGTTCTTCATTAAATAACAATACATTAGTCCAAACTTAAGACATAAATGAGAAATTATCCCCCCTTTTTTCTTGAAATTGAAAAAAAGGCTTTTTTTTTGCATGAATTATAATTCTGTGGTAAAACATAGATTAATAAGAGCAATTTATATATCCCTCAGCTAGATAACTTGCTAAACTGGTCCAAAATTGCATGTACAGTGAGATTTAAGAATTCTTATATGAGTATATACCATTTGCCTAGATTGTAAAAGGCTACCATAAGAAAAACAAAAAAACTTGAAAAATCATGAGATTATTTTGACCAAGAGCTATTTTGTTCCATAAACAAGTCATAAAATACATGTTTTATTGATTTGAATCAGAAAAAATGCAAAAATGAGAACTTGGAGTCAAGTCTTAACTGCATGCATGTTGTATGACCATAAAAGGCTAACATATTTGAGTATGCCAATTTAAGAGCTTAAATTTCCCATAAGCAGAACGGTTGACCCAAAAAAGATGATTAGACATGATTACTAACATCCTATTTGACTTATTTTCATTGGAATAGGTACAACTTCTAAAAATTGGATTTCTGGTGATTCTCTGTAATAGGAAGTACACCACTAATTCATGGTCCCATTGCTTTCTATGTTAAATTCCTCCGTTTCAAGCAGGCACACCTCTTTTATTTTAAGTTCAAATAAAGTGGCAATCATTGCATTTCAAAGCAACACTTTATGGTGTCTTGTACTGGAAAAATCAACATACCTTATATTGCATATAAGAAAGAACTGGTTCCCGGAACTTCAGATGTACCAAAACAGGTACTTCAGATCTGACAAACAGACAAAATGTACCCTCTTTTTAAAATTTGGTGCAGTTTTTTTACTATTCAAAATTAAAAGTCCAAAAGTGTTCTACAATGATCACCAGTCCTTCAGCTTTCATTTGATACCAAAAATACCTAAATATTCTACATATTTTGAAAGTTACACTCATGCGTAGGAACTATTTTGTGTTAAATATGTACTACTTTCTGGTATGTGCTTTCTGGCCGGGCCTGAATTAGTGGTGTTACACCTTATTATAACAGAACCAAACTTGCTATATTGACTTGAGCATTACTTTATTTCATTCTATGATCTATTTCAAGCAATAAAAAACATATAAAGCCTTAGTCCAAATACTATTTTATTAATTTAAAGCTCAAATTGGGCTGGTAGTAACATATGGGTTATTCAAAGAAAACTGCATATGTATATTACCATTGGCCAATATATTTTTTTTATTCTCAATATCATTGTTTTATTTATTAATTTCTATTAGGAAAGCTATGTGCTTACTAATAGTCATATTTTTATCAGAGGTTCTTCATTAAATATCAATACATTAGTCCAAACTTAAGACATAAATGAGAAATTATCCCCCCTTTTTTCTTGAAATTGAAAAAAAGGCTTTTTTTTTTGCATGAATTATAATTCTGTGGTAAAACATAGATTAATAAGAGCAATTTATATATCCCTCAGCTAGATAACTTGCTAAACTGGTCCAAAATTGCATGTACAGTGAGATTTAAGAATTCTTATATGAGTATATACCATTTGCCTAGATTGTAAAAGGCTACCATAAGAAAAACAAAAAAACTTGAAAAATCATGAGATTATTTTGACCAAGAGCTATTTTGTTCCATAAACAAGTCATAAAATACATGTTTTATTGATTTGAATCAGAAAAAATGCAAAAATGAGAACTTGGAGTCAAGTCTTAACTGCATGCATGTTGTATGACCATAAAAGGCTAACATATTTGAGTATGCCAATTTAAGAGCTTAAATTTCCCATAAGCAGGACGGTTGACCCAAAAAAGATGATTAGACATGATTACTAACATCCTATTTGACTTATTTTCATTGGAATAGGTACAACTTCTAAAAATTGGATTTCTGGTGATTCTCTGTAATAGGAAGTACACCACTAATTCATGGTCCCATTGCTTTCTATGTTAAATTCCTCCGTTTCAAGCAGGCACACCTCTTTTATTTTAAGTTCAAATAAAGTGGCAATCATTGCATTTCAAAGCAACACTTTATGGTGTCTTGTACTGGAAAAATCAACATACCTTATATTGCATATAAGAAAGAACTGGTTCCCGGAACTTCAGATGTACCAAAACAGGTACTTCAGATCTGACAAACAGACAAAATGTACCCTCTTTTTAAAATTTGGTGCAGTTTTTTTACTATTCAAAATTAAAAGTCCAAAAGTGTTCTACAATGATCACCAGTCCTTCAGCTTTCATTTGATACCAAAAATACCTAAATATTCTACATATTTTGAAAGTTACACTCATGCGTAGGAACTATTTTGTGTTAAATATGTACTACTTTCTGGTATGTGCTTTCTGGCCGGGCCTGAATTAGTGGTGTTACACCTTATTATAACAGAACCAAACTTGCTATATTGACTTGAGCATTACTTTATTTCATTCTATGATCTATTTCAAGCAATAAAAAACATATAAAGCCTTAGTCCAAATACTATTTTATTAATTTAAAGCTCAAATTGGGCTGGTAGTAACATATGGGTTATTCAAAGAAAACTGCATATGTATATTACCATTGGCCAATATATTTTTTTTATTCTCAATATCATTGTTTTATTTATTAATTTCTATTAGGAAAGCTATGTGCTTACTAATAGTCATATTTTTATCAGAGGTTCTTCATTAAATAACAATACATTAGTCCAAACTTAAGACATAAATGAGAAATTATCCCCCCTTTTTTCTTGAAATTGAAAAAAAGGCTTTTTTTTTGCATGAATTATAATTCTGTGGTAAAACATAGATTAATAAGAGCAATTTATATATCCCTCAGCTAGATAACTTGCTAAACTGGTCCAAAATTGCATGTACAGTGAGATTTAAGAATTCTTATATGAGTATATACCATTTGCCTAGATTGTAAAAGGCTACCATAAGAAAAACAAAAAAACTTGAAAAATCATGAGATTATTTTGACCAAGAGCTATTTTGTTCCATAAACAAGTCATAAAATACATGTTTTATTGATTTGAATCAGAAAAAATGCAAAAATGAGAACTTGGAGTCAAGTCTTAACTGCATGCATGTTGTATGACCATAAAAGGCTAACATATTTGAGTATGCCAATTTAAGAGCTTAAATTTCCCATAAGCAGGACGGTTGACCCAAAAAAGATGATTAGACATGATTACTAACATCCTATTTGACTTATTTTCATTGGAATAGGTACAACTTCTAAAAATTGGATTTCTGGTGATTCTCTGTAATAGGAAGTACACCACTAATTCATGGTCCCATTGCTTTCTATGTTAAATTCCTCCGTTTCAAGCAGGCACACCTCTTTTATTTTAAGTTCAAATAAAGTGGCAATCATTGCATTTCAAAGCAACACTTTATGGTGTCTTGTACTGGAAAAATCAACATACCTTATATTGCATATAAGAAAGAACTGGTTCCCGGAACTTCAGATGTACCAAAACAGGTACTTCAGATCTGACAAACAGACAAAATGTACCCTCTTTTTAAAATTTGGTGCAGTTTTTTTACTATTCAAAATTAAAAGTCCAAAAGTGTTCTACAATGATCACCAGTCCTTCAGCTTTCATTTGATACCAAAAATACCTAAATATTCTACATATTTTGAAAGTTACACTCATGCGTAGGAACTATTTTGTGTTAAATATGTACTACTTTCTGGTATGTGCTTTCTGGCCGGGCCTGAATTAGTGGTGTTACACCTTATTATAACAGAACCAAACTTGCTATATTGACTTGAGCATTACTTTATTTCATTCTATGATCTATTTCAAGCAATAAAAAACATATAAAGCCTTAGTCCAAATACTATTTTATTAATTTAAAGCTCAAATTGGGCTGGTAGTAACATATGGGTTATTCAAAGAAAACTGCATATGTATATTACCATTGGCCAATATATTTTTTTTATTCTCAATATCATTGTTTTATTTATTAATTTCTATTAGGAAAGCTATGTGCTTACTAATAGTCATATTTTTATCAGAGGTTCTTCATTAAATAACAATACATTAGTCCAAACTTAAGACATAAATGAGAAATTATCCCCCCTTTTTTCTTGAAATTGAAAAAAAGGCTTTTTTTTTGCATGAATTATAATTCTGTGGTAAAACATAGATTAATAAGAGCAATTTATATATCCCTCAGCTAGATAACTTGCTAAACTGGTCCAAAATTGCATGTACAGTGAGATTTAAGAATTCTTATATGAGTATATACCATTTGCCTAGATTGTAAAAGGCTACCATAAGAAAAACAAAAAAACTTGAAAAATCATGAGATTATTTTGACCAAGAGCTATTTTGTTCCATAAACAAGTCATAAAATACATGTTTTATTGATTTGAATCAGAAAAAATGCAAAAATGAGAACTTGGAGTCAAGTCTTAACTGCATGCATGTTGTATGACCATAAAAGGCTAACATATTTGAGTATGCCAATTTAAGAGCTTAAATTTCCCATAAGCAGGACGGTTGACCCAAAAAAGATGATTAGACATGATTACTAACATCCTATTTGACTTATTTTCATTGGAATAGGTACAACTTCTAAAAATTGGATTTCTGGTGATTCTCTGTAATAGGAAGTACACCACTAATTCATGGTCCCATTGCTTTCTATGTTAAATTCCTCCGTTTCAAGCAGGCACACCTCTTTTATTTTAAGTTCAAATAAAGTGGCAATCATTGCATTTCAAAGCAACACTTTATGGTGTCTTGTACTGGAAAAATCAACATACCTTATATTGCATATAAGAAAGAACTGGTTCCCGGAACTTCAGATGTACCAAAACAGGTACTTCAGATCTGACAAACAGACAAAATGTACCCTCTTTTTAAAATTTGGTGCAGTTTTTTTACTATTCAAAATTAAAAGTCCAAAAGTGTTCTACAATGATCACCAGTCCTTCAGCTTTCATTTGATACCAAAAATACCTAAATATTCTACATATTTTGAAAGTTACACTCATGCGTAGGAACTATTTTGTGTTAAATATGTACTACTTTCTGGTATGTGCTTTCTGGCCGGGCCTGAATTAGTGGTGTTACACCTTATTATAACAGAACCAAACTTGCTATATTGACTTGAGCATTACTTTATTTCATTCTATGATCTATTTCAAGCAATAAAAAACATATAAAGCCTTAGTCCAAATACTATTTTATTAATTTAAAGCTCAAATTGGGCTGGTAGTAACATATGGGTTATTCAAAGAAAACTGCATATGTATATTACCATTGGCCAATATATTTTTTTTATTCTCAATATCATTGTTTTATTTATTAATTTCTATTAGGAAAGCTATGTGCTTACTAATAGTCATATTTTTATCAGAGGTTCTTCATTAAATAACAATACATTAGTCCAAACTTAAGACATAAATGAGAAATTATCCCCCCTTTTTTCTATGAAATTGAAAAAAAGGCTTTTTTTTTGCATGAATTATAATTCTGTGGTAAAACATAGATTAATAAGAGCAATTTATATATCCCTCAGCTAGATAACTTGCTAAACTGGTCCAAAATTGCATGTACAGTGAGATTTAAGAATTCTTATATGAGTATATACCATTTGCCTAGATTGTAAAAGGCTACCATAAGAAAAACAAAAAAACTTGAAAAATCATGAGATTATTTTGACCAAGAGCTATTTTGTTCCATAAACAAGTCATAAAATACATGTTTTATTGATTTGAATCAGAAAAAATGCAAAAATGAGAACTTGGAGTCAAGTCTTAACTGCATGCATGTTGTATGACCATAAAAGGCTAACATATTTGAGTATGCCAATTTAAGAGCTTAAATTTCCCATAAGCAGGACGGTTGACCCAAAAAAGATGATTAGACATGATTACTAACATCCTATTTGACTTATTTTCATTGGAATAGGTACAACTTCTAAAAATTGGATTTCTGGTGATTCTCTGTAATAGGAAGTACACCACTAATTCATGGTCCCATTGCTTTCTATGTTAAATTCCTCCGTTTCAAGCAGGCACACCTCTTTTATTTTAAGTTCAAATAAAGTGGCAATCATTGCATTTCAAAGCAACACTTTATGGTGTCTTGTACTGGAAAAATCAACATACCTTATATTGCATATAAGAAAGAACTGGTTCCCGGAACTTCAGATGTACCAAAACAGGTACTTCAGATCTGACAAACAGACAAAATGTACCCTCTTTTTAAAATTTGGTGCAGTTTTTTTACTATTCAAAATTAAAAGTCCAAAAGTGTTCTACAATGATCACCAGTCCTTCAGCTTTCATTTGATACCAAAAATACCTAAATATTCTACATATTTTGAAAGTTACACTCATGCGTAGGAACTATTTTGTGTTAAATATGTACTACTTTCTGGTATGTGCTTTCTGGCCGGGCCTGAATTAGTGGTGTTACACCTTATTATAACAGAACCAAACTTGCTATATTGACTTGAGCATTACTTTATTTCATTCTATGATCTATTTCAAGCAATAAAAAACATATAAAGCCTTAGTCCAAATACTATTTTATTAATTTAAAGCTCAAATTGGGCTGGTAGTAACATATGGGTTATTCAAAGAAAACTGCATATGTATATTACCATTGGCCAATATATTTTTTTTATTCTCAATATCATTGTTTTATTTATTAATTTCTATTAGGAAAGCTATGTGCTTACTAATAGTCATATTTTTATCAGAGGTTCTTCATTAAATAACAATACATTAGTCCAAACTTAAGACATAAATGAGAAATTATCCCCCCTTTTTTCTTGAAATTGAAAAAAAGGCTTTTTTTTTGCATGAATTATAATTCTGTGGTAAAACATAGATTAATAAGAGCAATTTATATATCCCTCAGCTAGATAACTTGCTAAACTGGTCCAAAATTGCATGTACAGTGAGATTTAAGAATTCTTATATGAGTATATACCATTTGCCTAGATTGTAAAAGGCTACCATAAGAAAAACAAAAAAACTTGAAAAATCATGAGATTATTTTGACCAAGAGCTATTTTGTTCCATAAACAAGTCATAAAATACATGTTTTATTGATTTGAATCAGAAAAAATGCAAAAATGAGAACTTGGAGTCAAGTCTTAACTGCATGCATGTTGTATGACCATAAAAGGCTAACATATTTGAGTATGCCAATTTAAGAGCTTAAATTTCCCATAAGCAGGACGGTTGACCCAAAAAAGATGATTAGACATGATTACTAACATCCTATTTGACTTATTTTCATTGGAATAGGTACAACTTCTAAAAATTGGATTTCTGGTGATTCTCTGTAATAGGAAGTACACCACTAATTCATGGTCCCATTGCTTTCTATGTTAAATTCCTCCGTTTCAAGCAGGCACACCTCTTTTATTTTAAGTTCAAATAAAGTGGCAATCATTGCATTTCAAAGCAACACTTTATGGTGTCTTGTACTGGAAAAATCAACATACCTTATATTGCATATAAGAAAGAACTGGTTCCCGGAACTTCAGATGTACCAAAACAGGTACTTCAGATCTGACAAACAGACAAAATGTACCCTCTTTTTAAAATTTGGTGCAGTTTTTTTACTATTCAAAATTAAAAGTCCAAAAGTGTTCTACAATGATCACCAGTCCTTCAGCTTTCATTTGATACCAAAAATACCTAAATATTCTACATATTTTGAAAGTTACACTCATGCGTAGGAACTATTTTGTGTTAAATATGTACTACTTTCTGGTATGTGCTTTCTGGCCGGGCCTGAATTAGTGGTGTTACACCTTATTATAACAGAACCAAACTTGCTATATTGACTTGAGCATTACTTTATTTCATTCTATGATCTATTTCAAGCAATAAAAAACATATAAAGCCTTAGTCCAAATACTATTTTATTAATTTAAAGCTCAAATTGGGCTGGTAGTAACATATGGGTTATTCAAAGAAAACTGCATATGTATATTACCATTGGCCAATATATTTTTTTTATTCTCAATATCATTGTTTTATTTATTAATTTCTATTAGGAAAGCTATGTGCTTACTAATAGTCATATTTTTATCAGAGGTTCTTCATTAAATAACAATACATTAGTCCAAACTTAAGACATAAATGAGAAATTATCCCCCCTTTTTTCTTGAAATTGAAAAAAAGGCTTTTTTTTTGCATGAATTATAATTCTGTGGTAAAACATAGATTAATAAGAGCAATTTATATATCCCTCAGCTAGATAACTTGCTAAACTGGTCCAAAATTGCATGTACAGTGAGATTTAAGAATTCTTATATGAGTATATACCATTTGCCTAGATTGTAAAAGGCTACCATAAGAAAAACAAAAAAACTTGAAAAATCATGAGATTATTTTGACCAAGAGCTATTTTGTTCCATAAACAAGTCATAAAATACATGTTTTATTGATTTGAATCAGAAAAAATGCAAAAATGAGAACTTGGAGTCAAGTCTTAACTGCATGCATGTTGTATGACCATAAAAGGCTAACATATTTGAGTATGCCAATTTAAGAGCTTAAATTTCCCATAAGCAGGACGGTTGACCCAAAAAAGATGATTAGACATGATTACTAACATCCTATTTGACTTATTTTCATTGGAATAGGTACAACTTCTAAAAATTGGATTTCTGGTGATTCTCTGTAATAGGAAGTACACCACTAATTCATGGTCCCATTGCTTTCTATGTTAAATTCCTCCGTTTCAAGCAGGCACACCTCTTTTATTTTAAGTTCAAATAAAGTGGCAATCATTGCATTTCAAAGCAACACTTTATGGTGTCTTGTACTGGAAAAATCAACATACCTTATATTGCATATAAGAAAGAACTGGTTCCCGGAACTTCAGATGTACCAAAACAGGTACTTCAGATCTGACAAACAGACAAAATGTACCCTCTTTTTAAAATTTGGTGCAGTTTTTTTACTATTCAAAATTAAAAGTCCAAAAGTGTTCTACAATGATCACCAGTCCTTCAGCTTTCATTTGATACCAAAAATACCTAAATATTCTACATATTTTGAAAGTTACACTCATGCGTAGGAACTATTTTGTGTTAAATATGTACTACTTTCTGGTATGTGCTTTCTGGCCGGGCCTGAATTAGTGGTGTTACACCTTATTATAACAGAACCAAACTTGCTATATTGACTTGAGCATTACTTTATTTCATTCTATGATCTATTTCAAGCAATAAAAAACATATAAAGCCTTAGTCCAAATACTATTTTATTAATTTAAAGCTCAAATTGGGCTGGTAGTAACATATGGGTTATTCAAAGAAAACTGCATATGTATATTACCATTGGCCAATATATTTTTTTTATTCTCAATATCATTGTTTTATTTATTAATTTCTATTAGGAAAGCTATGTGCTTACTAATAGTCATATTTTTATCAGAGGTTCTTCATTAAATAACAATACATTAGTCCAAACTTAAGACATAAATGAGAAATTATCCCCCCTTTTTTCTTGAAATTGAAAAAAAGGCTTTTTTTTTGCATGAATTATAATTCTGTGGTAAAACATAGATTAATAAGAGCAATTTATATATCCCTCAGCTAGATAACTTGCTAAACTGGTCCAAAATTGCATGTACAGTGAGATTTAAGAATTCTTATATGAGTATATACCATTTGCCTAGATTGTAAAAGGCTACCATAAGAAAAACAAAAAAACTTGAAAAATCATGAGATTATTTTGACCAAGAGCTATTTTGTTCCATAAACAAGTCATAAAATACATGTTTTATTGATTTGAATCAGAAAAAATGCAAAAATGAGAACTTGGAGTCAAGTCTTAACTGCATGCATGTTGTATGACCATAAAAGGCTAACATATTTGAGTATGCCAATTTAAGAGCTTAAATTTCCCATAAGCAGGACGGTTGACCCAAAAAAGATGATTAGACATGATTACTAACATCCTATTTGACTTATTTTCATTGGAATAGGTACAACTTCTAAAAATTGGATTTCTGGTGATTCTCTGTAATAGGAAGTACACCACTAATTCATGGTCCCATTGCTTTCTATGTTAAATTCCTCCGTTTCAAGCAGGCACACCTCTTTTATTTTAAGTTCAAATAAAGTGGCAATCATTGCATTTCAAAGCAACACTTTATGGTGTCTTGTACTGGAAAAATCAACATACCTTATATTGCATATAAGAAAGAACTGGTTCCCGGAACTTCAGATGTACCAAAACAGGTACTTCAGATCTGACAAACAGACAAAATGTACCCTCTTTTTAAAATTTGGTGCAGTTTTTTTACTATTCAAAATTAAAAGTCCAAAAGTGTTCTACAATGATCACCAGTCCTTCAGCTTTCATTTGATACCAAAAATACCTAAATATTCTACATATTTTGAAAGTTACACTCATGCGTAGGAACTATTTTGTGTTAAATATGTACTACTTTCTGGTATGTGCTTTCTGGCCGGGCCTGAATTAGTGGTGTTACACCTTATTATAACAGAACCAAACTTGCTATATTGACTTGAGCATTACTTTATTTCATTCTATGATCTATTTCAAGCAATAAAAAACATATAAAGCCTTAGTCCAAATACTATTTTATTAATTTAAAGCTCAAATTGGGCTGGTAGTAACATATGGGTTATTCAAAGAAAACTGCATATGTATATTACCATTGGCCAATATATTTTTTTTATTCTCAATATCATTGTTTTATTTATTAATTTCTATTAGGAAAGCTATGTGCTTACTAATAGTCATATTTTTATCAGAGGTTCTTCATTAAATAACAATACATTAGTCCAAACTTAAGACATAAATGAGAAATTATCCCCCCTTTTTTCTTGAAATTGAAAAAAAGGCTTTTTTTTTGCATGAATTATAATTCTGTGGTAAAACATAGATTAATAAGAGCAATTTATATATCCCTCAGCTAGATAACTTGCTAAACTGGTCCAAAATTGCATGTACAGTGAGATTTAAGAATTCTTATATGAGTATATACCATTTGCCTAGATTGTAAAAGGCTACCATAAGAAAAACAAAAAAACTTGAAAAATCATGAGATTATTTTGACCAAGAGCTATTTTGTTCCATAAACAAGTCATAAAATACATGTTTTATTGATTTGAATCAGAAAAAATGCAAAAATGAGAACTTGGAGTCAAGTCTTAACTGCATGCATGTTGTATGACCATAAAAGGCTAACATATTTGAGTATGCCAATTTAAGAGCTTAAATTTCCCATAAGCAGGACGGTTGACCCAAAAAAGATGATTAGACATGATTACTAACATCCTATTTGACTTATTTTCATTGGAATAGGTACAACTTCTAAAAATTGGATTTCTGGTGATTCTCTGTAATAGGAAGTACACCACTAATTCATGGTCCCATTGCTTTCTATGTTAAATTCCTCCGTTTCAAGCAGGCACACCTCTTTTATTTTAAGTTCAAATAAAGTGGCAATCATTGCATTTCAAAGCAACACTTTATGGTGTCTTGTACTGGAAAAATCAACATACCTTATATTGCATATAAGAAAGAACTGGTTCCCGGAACTTCAGATGTACCAAAACAGGTACTTCAGATCTGACAAACAGACAAAATGTACCCTCTTTTTAAAATTTGGTGCAGTTTTTTTACTATTCAAAATTAAAAGTCCAAAAGTGTTCTACAATGATCACCAGTCCTTCAGCTTTCATTTGATACCAAAAATACCTAAATATTCTACATATTTTGAAAGTTACACTCATGCGTAGGAACTATTTTGTGTTAAATATGTACTACTTTCTGGTATGTGCTTTCTGGCCGGGCCTGAATTAGTGGTGTTACACCTTATTATAACAGAACCAAACTTGCTATATTGACTTGAGCATTACTTTATTTCATTCTATGATCTATTTCAAGCAATAAAAAACATATAAAGCCTTAGTCCAAATACTATTTTATTAATTTAAAGCTCAAATTGGGCTGGTAGTAACATATGGGTTATTCAAAGAAAACTGCATATGTATATTACCATTGGCCAATATATTTTTTTTATTCTCAATATCATTGTTTTATTTATTAATTTCTATTAGGAAAGCTATGTGCTTACTAATAGTCATATTTTTATCAGAGGTTCTTCATTAAATAACAATACATTAGTCCAAACTTAAGACATAAATGAGAAATTATCCCCCCTTTTTTCTTGAAATTGAAAAAAAGGCTTTTTTTTTGCATGAATTATAATTCTGTGGTAAAACATAGATTAATAAGAGCAATTTATATATCCCTCAGCTAGATAACTTGCTAAACTGGTCCAAAATTGCATGTACAGTGAGATTTAAGAATTCTTATATGAGTATATACCATTTGCCTAGATTGTAAAAGGCTACCATAAGAAAAACAAAAAAACTTGAAAAATCATGAGATTATTTTGACCAAGAGCTATTTTGTTCCATAAACAAGTCATAAAATACATGTTTTATTGATTTGAATCAGAAAAAATGCAAAAATGAGAACTTGGAGTCAAGTCTTAACTGCATGCATGTTGTATGACCATAAAAGGCTAACATATTTGAGTATGCCAATTTAAGAGCTTAAATTTCCCATAAGCAGGACGGTTGACC
>NW_027267647.1:0-18207 GCF_963676685.1 Mytilus edulis
AGTTGCCCCGGCAGTATGCTAACTTTCTGCAGCTATTTATAGAGGGTCGCATGTATAGTTGTCCACAATTCATAAAACGGAAGTGACTTTCCAGACTGTCATAGATTTCCGGGAGTGTGCTAAATGCCGAAAGTTGGTTACAACAAAGCATACATCTACGGGTATGAATTTGTTGCCCTGTTCCTGTGCTACAAGTCGATATCAATTTTTATAGGTGGCCCAAATATTATGGCCGCAACGTCTGTCAACCTAAGGTGTGCGTGTTTACGATTACGCTAACAAAATGACACCTCCGCTAACGTTATTGGTCTTATCGTTTTCTCCGTTTTTTCAAAAATCCGGCAAGTTTATCGGTTGAGCACAACTTTGGTGTTATAAGTTAGTTGCCCCGGCAGTATGCTAACTTTCTGCAGCTATTTATAGGGGGTCGCATGTATAGTTTGTCCACAATTCATTAAAACGGAAGTGACTTTTCCAGACTGTCATAGATTTCCGGGAGTGTGCTAAATGCCGAAAGTTGTTACAACAAAGCATACATCTACGGGTATGAATTTGTTGCCCTGTTCCTGTGCTACAAGTCGATATCAATTTTTTATAGGTGGCCCAAATATTATGGCCGCAACGTCTGTCAACCTAAGGTGTGCGTGTTTACGATTACGCTAACAAAATGACACCTCCGCTAACGTTATTGGGTCTTATCGTTTTCCTCCGTTTTTTCAAAAAATACCGGCAAGTTTATCGGTTGAGCACAACTTTGGTGTTATAAGTTAGTTGCCCCGGCAGTATGCTAACTTTCTGCAGCTATTTATAGGGGGTCGCATGTATAGTTTGTCCACAATTCATAAAACGGAAGTGACTTTCCAGACTGTCATAGATTTCCGGGAGTGTGCTAAATGCCGAAAGTTGTTACAACAAAGCATACATCTACGGGTATGAATTTGTTGCCCTGTTCCTGTGCTACAAGTCGATATCAATTTTTTATAGGTGGCCCAAATATTATGGCCGCAACGTCTGTCAACCTAAGGTGTGCGTGTTTACGATTACGCTAACAAAATGACACCTCCGCTAACGTTATTGGGTCTTATCGTTTTCTCCGTTTTTTCAAAAATACCGGCAAGTTTATCGGTTGAGCACAACTTTGGTGTTATAAGTTAGTTGCCCCGGCAGTATGCTAACTTTCTGCAGCTATTTATAGGGGGTCGCATGTATAGTTTGTCCACAATTCATAAAACGGAAGTGACTTTCCAGACTGTCATAGATTTCCGGGAGTGTGCTAAATGCCGAAAGTTGTTACAACAAAGCATACATCTACGGGTATGAATTTGTTGCCCTGTTCCTGTGCTACAAGTCGATATCAATTTTTTATAGGTGGCCCAAATATTATGGCCGCAACGTCTGTCAACCTAAGGTGTGCGTGTTTACGATTACGCTAACAAATGACACCTCCGCTAACGTTATTGGGTCTTATCGTTTTCCTCCGTTTTTCAAAATACCGGCAAGTTTATCGGTTGAGCACAACTTTGGTGTTATAAGTTAGTTGCCCCGGCAGTATGCTAACTTTCTGCAGCTATTTATAGGGGGTCGCATGTATAGTTTGTCCACAATTCATAAAACGGAAGTGACTTTCCAGACTGTCATAGATTTCCGGGAGTGTGCTAAATGCCGAAAGTTGTTACAACAAAGCATACATCTACGGGTATGAATTTGTTGCCCTGTTCCTGTGCTACAAGTCGATATCAATTTTTTATAGGTGGCCCAAATATTATGGCCGCAACGTCTGTCAACCTAAGGTGTGCGTGTTTACGATTACGCTAACAAAATGACACCTCCGCTAACGTTATTGGGTCTTATCGTTTTCTCCGTTTTTTCAAAAATACCGGCAAGTTTATCGGTTGAGCACAACTTTGGTGTTATAAGTTAGTTGCCCCGGCAGTATGCTAACTTTCTGCAGCTATTTATAGGGGGTCGCATGTATAGTTTGTCCACAATTCATAAAACGGAAGTGACTTTCCAGACTGTCATAGATTTCCGGGAGTGTGCTAAATGCCGAAAGTTGTTACAACAAAGCATACATCTACGGGTATGAATTTGTTGCCCTGTTCCTGTGCTACAAGTCGATATCAATTTTTTATAGGTGGCCCAAATATTATGGCCGCAACGTCTGTCAACCTAAGGTGTGCGTGTTTACGATTACGCTAACAAATGACACCTCCGCTAACGTTATTGGGTCTTATCGTTTTCTCCGTTTTTTCAAAATACCGGCAAGTTTATCGGTTGAGCACAACTTTGGTGTTATAAGTTAGTTGCCCCGGCAGTATGCTAACTTTCTGCAGCTATTTATAGGGGGTCGCATGTATAGTTTGTCCACAATTCATAAAACGGAAGTGACTTTCCAGACTGTCATAGATTTCCGGGAGTGTGCTAAATGCCGAAAGTTGTTACAACAAAGCATACATCTACGGGTATGAATTTGTTGCCCTGTTCCTGTGCTACAAGTCGATATCAATTTTTTATAGGTGGCCCAAATATTATGGCCGCAACGTCTGTCAACCTAAGGTGTGCGTGTTTACGATTACGCTAACAAAATGACACCTCCGCTAACGTTATTGGGTCTTATCGTTTTCTCCGTTTTTTCAAAATACCGGCAAGTTTATCGGTTGAGCACAACTTTGGTGTTATAAGTTAGTTGCCCCGGCAGTATGCTAACTTTCTGCAGCTATTTATAGGGGGTCGCATGTATAGTTTGTCCACAATTCATAAAACGGAAGTGACTTTCCAGACTGTCATAGATTTCCGGGAGTGTGCTAAATGCCGAAAGTTGTTACAACAAAGCATACATCTACGGGTATGAATTTGTTGCCCTGTTCCTGTGCTACAAGTCGATATCAATTTTTTATAGGTGGCCCAAATATTATGGCCGCAACGTCTGTCAACCTAAGGTGTGCGTGTTTACGATTACGCTAACAAAATGACACCTCCGCTAACGTTATTGGGTCTTATCGTTTTCTCCGTTTTTTCAAAATACCGGCAAGTTTATCGGTTGAGCACAACTTTGGTGTTATAAGTTAGTTGCCCCGGCAGTATGCTAACTTTCTGCAGCTATTTATAGGGGGTCGCATGTATAGTTTGTCCACAATTCATAAAACGGAAGTGACTTTCCAGACTGTCATAGATTTCCGGGAGTGTGCTAAATGCCGAAAGTTGTTACAACAAAGCATACATCTACGGGTATGAATTTGTTGCCCTGTTCCTGTGCTACAAGTCGATATCAATTTTTTATAGGTGGCCCAAATATTATGGCCGCAACGTCTGTCAACCTAAGGTGTGCGTGTTTACGATTACGCTAACAAAATGACACCTCCGCTAACGTTATTGGGTCTTATCGTTTTCTCCGTTTTTTCAAAAATACCGGCAAGTTTATCGGTTGAGCACAACTTTGGTGTTATAAGTTAGTTGCCCCGGCAGTATGCTAACTTTCTGCAGCTATTTATAGGGGTCGCATGTATAGTTTGTCCACAATTCATAAAACGGAAGTGACTTTCCAGACTGTCATAGATTTCCGGGAGTGTGCTAAATGCCGAAAGTTGTTACAACAAAGCATACATCTACGGGTATGAATTTGTTGCCCTGTTCCTGTGCTACAAGTCGATATCAATTTTTATAGGTGGCCCAAATATTATGGCCGCAACGTCTGTCAACCTAAGGTGTGCGTGTTTACGATTACGCTAACAAAATGACACCTCCGCTAACGTTATTGGGTCTTATCGTTTTCTCCGTTTTTTCAAAAATACCGGCAAGTTTATCGGTTGAGCACAACTTTGGTGTTATAAGTTAGTTGCCCCGGCAGTATGCTAACTTTCTGCAGCTATTTATAGGGGGTCGCATGTATAGTTTGTCCACAATTCATAAAACGGAAGTGACTTTCCAGACTGTCATAGATTTCCGGGAGTGTGCTAAATGCCGAAAGTTGTTACAACAAAGCATACATCTACGGGTATGAATTTGTTGCCCTGTTCCTGTGCTACAAGTCGATATCAATTTTTTATAGGTGGCCCAAATATTATGGCCGCAACGTCTGTCAACCTAAGGTGTGCGTGTTTACGATTACGCTAACAAAATGACACCTCCGCTAACGTTATTGGGTCTTATCGTTTTCTCCGTTTTTCAAAATACCGGCAAGTTTATCGGTTGAGCACAACTTTGGTGTTATAAGTTAGTTGCCCCGGCAGTATGCTAACTTTCTGCAGCTATTTATAGGGGGTCGCATGTATAGTTTGTCCACAATTCATAAAACGGAAGTGACTTTCCAGACTGTCATAGATTTCCGGGAGTGTGCTAAATGCCGAAAGTTGTTACAACAAAGCATACATCTACGGGTATGAATTTGTTGCCCTGTTCCTGTGCTACAAGTCGATATCAATTTTTTATAGGTGGCCCAAATATTATGGCCGCAACGTCTGTCAACCTAAGGTGTGCGTGTTTACGATTACGCTAACAAAATGACACCTCCGCTAACGTTATTGGGTCTTATCGTTTTCTCCGTTTTTCAAAAATACCGGCAAGTTTATCGGTTGAGCACAACTTTGGTGTTATAAGTTAGTTGCCCGGCAGTATGCTAACTTTCTGCAGCTATTTATAGGGGGTCGCATGTATAGTTTGTCCACAATTCATAAAACGGAAGTGACTTTCCAGACTGTCATAGATTTCCGGGAGTGTGCTAAATGCCGAAAGTTGTTACAACAAAGCATACATCTACGGGTATGAATTTGTTGCCCTGTTCCTGTGCTACAAGTCGATATCAATTTTTTATAGGTGGCCCAAATATTATGGCCGCAACGTCTGTCAACCTAAGGTGTGCGTGTTTACGATTACGCTAACAAAATGACACCTCCGCTAACGTTATTGGGTCTTATCGTTTTCTCCGTTTTTTCAAAAATACCGGCAAGTTTATCGGTTGAGCACAACTTTGGTGTTATAAGTTAGTTGCCCCGGCAGTATGCTAACTTTCTGCAGCTATTTATAGGGGGTCGCATGTATAGTTTGTCCACAATTCATAAAACGGAAGTGACTTTCCAGACTGTCATAGATTTCCGGGAGTGTGCTAAATGCCGAAAGTTGTTACAACAAAGCATACATCTACGGGTATGAATTTGTTGCCCTGTTCCTGTGCTACAAGTCGATATCAATTTTTTATAGGTGGCCCAAATATTATGGCCGCAACGTCTGTCAACCTAAGGTGTGCGTGTTTACGATTACGCTAACAAAATGACACCTCCGCTAACGTTATTGGGTCTTATCGTTTTCTCCGTTTTTTCAAAAATACCGGCAAGTTTATCGGTTGAGCACAACTTTGGTGTTATAAGTTAGTTGCCCCGGCAGTATGCTAACTTTCTGCAGCTATTTATAGGGGGTCGCATGTATAGTTTGTCCACAATTCATAAAACGGAAGTGACTTTCCAGACTGTCATAGATTTCCGGGAGTGTGCTAAATGCCGAAAGTTGTTACAACAAAGCATACATCTACGGGTATGAATTTGTTGCCCTGTTCCTGTGCTACAAGTCGATATCAATTTTTTATAGGTGGCCCAAATATTATGGCCGCAACGTCTGTCAACCTAAGGTGTGCGTGTTTACGATTACGCTAACAAAATGACACCTCCGCTAACGTTATTGGGTCTTATCGTTTTCTCCGTTTTTTCAAAAATACCGGCAAGTTTATCGGTTGAGCACAACTTTGGTGTTATAAGTTAGTTGCCCCGGCAGTATGCTAACTTTCTGCAGCTATTTATAGGGGGTCGCATGTATAGTTTGTCCACAATTCATAAAACGGAAGTGACTTTCCAGACTGTCATAGATTTCCGGGAGTGTGCTAAATGCCGAAAGTTGTTACAACAAAGCATACATCTACGGGTATGAATTTGTTGCCCTGTTCCTGTGCTACAAGTCGATATCAATTTTTTATAGGTGGCCCAAATATTATGGCCGCAACGTCTGTCAACCTAAGGTGTGCGTGTTTACGATTACGCTAACAAAATGACACCTCCGCTAACGTTATTGGGTCTTATCGTTTTCTCCGTTTTTTCAAAAATACCGGCAAGTTTATCGGTTGAGCACAACTTTGGTGTTATAAGTTAGTTGCCCCGGCAGTATGCTAACTTTCTGCAGCTATTTATAGGGGGTCGCATGTATAGTTTGTCCACAATTCATAAAACGGAAGTGACTTTCCAGACTGTCATAGATTTCCGGGAGTGTGCTAAATGCCGAAAGTTGTTACAACAAAGCATACATCTACGGGTATGAATTTGTTGCCCTGTTCCTGTGCTACAAGTCGATATCAATTTTTTATAGGTGGCCCAAATATTATGGCCGCAACGTCTGTCAACCTAAGGTGTGCGTGTTTACGATTACGCTAACAAAATGACACCTCCGCTAACGTTATTGGGTCTTATCGTTTTCTCCGTTTTTTCAAAAATACCGGCAAGTTTATCGGTTGAGCACAACTTTGGTGTTATAAGTTAGTTGCCCCGGCAGTATGCTAACTTTCTGCAGCTATTTATAGGGGGTCGCATGTATAGTTTGTCCACAATTCATAAAACGGAAGTGACTTTCCAGACTGTCATAGATTTCCGGGAGTGTGCTAAATGCCGAAAGTTGTTACAACAAAGCATACATCTACGGGTATGAATTTGTTGCCCTGTTCCTGTGCTACAAGTCGATATCAATTTTTTATAGGTGGCCCAAATATTATGGCCGCAACGTCTGTCAACCTAAGGTGTGCGTGTTTACGATTACGCTAACAAAATGACACCTCCGCTAACGTTATTGGGTCTTATCGTTTTCTCCGTTTTTTCAAAAATACCGGCAAGTTTATCGGTTGAGCACAACTTTGGTGTTATAAGTTAGTTGCCCCGGCAGTATGCTAACTTTCTGCAGCTATTTATAGGGGGTCGCATGTATAGTTTGTCCACAATTCATAAAACGGAAGTGACTTTCCAGACTGTCATAGATTTCCGGGAGTGTGCTAAATGCCGAAAGTTGTTACAACAAAGCATACATCTACGGGTATGAATTTGTTGCCCTGTTCCTGTGCTACAAGTCGATATCAATTTTTTATAGGTGGCCCAAATATTATGGCCGCAACGTCTGTCAACCTAAGGTGTGCGTGTTTACGATTACGCTAACAAAATGACACCTCCGCTAACGTTATTGGGTCTTATCGTTTTCTCCGTTTTTTCAAAAATACCGGCAAGTTTATCGGTTGAGCACAACTTTGGTGTTATAAGTTAGTTGCCCCGGCAGTATGCTAACTTTCTGCAGCTATTTATAGGGGGTCGCATGTATAGTTTGTCCACAATTCATAAAACGGAAGTGACTTTCCAGACTGTCATAGATTTCCGGGAGTGTGCTAAATGCCGAAAGTTGTTACAACAAAGCATACATCTACGGGTATGAATTTGTTGCCCTGTTCCTGTGCTACAAGTCGATATCAATTTTTTATAGGTGGCCCAAATATTATGGCCGCAACGTCTGTCAACCTAAGGTGTGCGTGTTTACGATTACGCTAACAAAATGACACCTCCGCTAACGTTATTGGGTCTTATCGTTTTCTCCGTTTTTTCAAAAATACCGGCAAGTTTATCGGTTGAGCACAACTTTGGTGTTATAAGTTAGTTGCCCCGGCAGTATGCTAACTTTCTGCAGCTATTTATAGGGGGTCGCATGTATAGTTTGTCCACAATTCATAAAACGGAAGTGACTTTCCAGACTGTCATAGATTTCCGGGAGTGTGCTAAATGCCGAAAGTTGTTACAACAAAGCATACATCTACGGGTATGAATTTGTTGCCCTGTTCCTGTGCTACAAGTCGATATCAATTTTTTATAGGTGGCCCAAATATTATGGCCGCAACGTCTGTCAACCTAAGGTGTGCGTGTTTACGATTACGCTAACAAAATGACACCTCCGCTAACGTTATTGGGTCTTATCGTTTTCTCCGTTTTTTCAAAAATACCGGCAAGTTTATCGGTTGAGCACAACTTTGGTGTTATAAGTTAGTTGCCCCGGCAGTATGCTAACTTTCTGCAGCTATTTATAGGGGGTCGCATGTATAGTTTGTCCACAATTCATAAAACGGAAGTGACTTTCCAGACTGTCATAGATTTCCGGGAGTGTGCTAAATGCCGAAAGTTGTTACAACAAAGCATACATCTACGGGTATGAATTTGTTGCCCTGTTCCTGTGCTACAAGTCGATATCAATTTTTTATAGGTGGCCCAAATATTATGGCCGCAACGTCTGTCAACCTAAGGTGTGCGTGTGTACGATTACGCTAACAAAATGACACCTCCGCTAACGTTATTGGGTCTTATCGTTTTCTCCGTTTTTTCAAAAATACCGGCAAGTTTATCGGTTGAGCACAACTTTGGTGTTATAAGTTAGTTGCCCCGGCAGTATGCTAACTTTCTGCAGCTATTTATAGGGGGTCGCATGTATAGTTTGTCCACAATTCATAAAACGGAAGTGACTTTCCAGACTGTCATAGATTTCCGGGAGTGTGCTAAATGCCGAAAGTTGTTACAACAAAGCATACATCTACGGGTATGAATTTGTTGCCCTGTTCCTGTGCTACAAGTCGATATCAATTTTTTATAGGTGGCCCAAATATTATGGCCGCAACGTCTGTCAACCTAAGGTGTGCGTGTTTACGATTACGCTAACAAAATGACACCTCCGCTAACGTTATTGGGTCTTATCGTTTTCTCCGTTTTTTCAAAAATACCGGCAAGTTTATCGGTTGAGCACAACTTTGGTGTTATAAGTTAGTTGCCCCGGCAGTATGCTAACTTTCTGCAGCTATTTATAGGGGGTCGCATGTATAGTTTGTCCACAATTCATAAAACGGAAGTGACTTTCCAGACTGTCATAGATTTCCGGGAGTGTGCTAAATGCCGAAAGTTGTTACAACAAAGCATACATCTACGGGTATGAATTTGTTGCCCTGTTCCTGTGCTACAAGTCGATATCAATTTTTTATAGGTGGCCCAAATATTATGGCCGCAACGTCTGTCAACCTAAGGTGTGCGTGTTTACGATTACGCTAACAAAATGACACCTCCGCTAACGTTATTGGGTCTTATCGTTTTCTCCGTTTTTTCAAAAATACCGGCAAGTTTATCGGTTGAGCACAACTTTGGTGTTATAAGTTAGTTGCCCCGGCAGTATGCTAACTTTCTGCAGCTATTTATAGGGGGTCGCATGTATAGTTTGTCCACAATTCATAAAACGGAAGTGACTTTCCAGACTGTCATAGATTTCCGGGAGTGTGCTAAATGCCGAAAGTTGTTACAACAAAGCATACATCTACGGGTATGAATTTGTTGCCCTGTTCCTGTGCTACAAGTCGATATCAATTTTTTATAGGTGGCCCAAATATTATGGCCGCAACGTCTGTCAACCTAAGGTGTGCGTGTTTACGATTACGCTAACAAAATGACACCTCCGCTAACGTTATTGGGTCTTATCGTTTTCTCCGTTTTTTCAAAAATACCGGCAAGTTTATCGGTTGAGCACAACTTTGGTGTTATAAGTTAGTTGCCCCGGCAGTATGCTAACTTTCTGCAGCTATTTATAGGGGGTCGCATGTATAGTTTGTCCACAATTCATAAAACGGAAGTGACTTTCCAGACTGTCATAGATTTCCGGGAGTGTGCTAAATGCCGAAAGTTGTTACAACAAAGCATACATCTACGGGTATGAATTTGTTGCCCTGTTCCTGTGCTACAAGTCGATATCAATTTTTTATAGGTGGCCCAAATATTATGGCCGCAACGTCTGTCAACCTAAGGTGTGCGTGTTTACGATTACGCTAACAAAATGACACCTCCGCTAACGTTATTGGGTCTTATCGTTTTCTCCGTTTTTTCAAAAATACCGGCAAGTTTATCGGTTGAGCACAACTTTGGTGTTATAAGTTAGTTGCCCCGGCAGTATGCTAACTTTCTGCAGCTATTTATAGGGGGTCGCATGTATAGTTTGTCCACAATTCATAAAACGGAAGTGACTTTCCAGACTGTCATAGATTTCCGGGAGTGTGCTAAATGCCGAAAGTTGTTACAACAAAGCATACATCTACGGGTATGAATTTGTTGCCCTGTTCCTGTGCTACAAGTCGATATCAATTTTTTATAGGTGGCCCAAATATTATGGCCGCAACGTCTGTCAACCTAAGGTGTGCGTGTTTACGATTACGCTAACAAAATGACACCTCCGCTAACGTTATTGGGTCTTATCGTTTTCTCCGTTTTTTCAAAAATACCGGCAAGTTTATCGGTTGAGCACAACTTTGGTGTTATAAGTTAGTTGCCCCGGCAGTATGCTAACTTTCTGCAGCTATTTATAGGGGGTCGCATGTATAGTTTGTCCACAATTCATAAAACGGAAGTGACTTTCCAGACTGTCATAGATTTCCGGGAGTGTGCTAAATGCCGAAAGTTGTTACAACAAAGCATACATCTACGGGTATGAATTTGTTGCCCTGTTCCTGTGCTACAAGTCGATATCAATTTTTTATAGGTGGCCCAAATATTATGGCCGCAACGTCTGTCAACCTAAGGTGTGCGTGTTTACGATTACGCTAACAAAATGACACCTCCGCTAACGTTATTGGGTCTTATCGTTTTCTCCGTTTTTTCAAAAATACCGGCAAGTTTATCGGTTGAGCACAACTTTGGTGTTATAAGTTAGTTGCCCCGGCAGTATGCTAACTTTCTGCAGCTATTTATAGGGGGTCGCATGTATAGTTTGTCCACAATTCATAAAACGGAAGTGACTTTCCAGACTGTCATAGATTTCCGGGAGTGTGCTAAATGCCGAAAGTTGTTACAACAAAGCATACATCTACGGGTATGAATTTGTTGCCCTGTTCCTGTGCTACAAGTCGATATCAATTTTTTATAGGTGGCCCAAATATTATGGCCGCAACGTCTGTCAACCTAAGGTGTGCGTGTTTACGATTACGCTAACAAAATGACACCTCCGCTAACGTTATTGGGTCTTATCGTTTTCTCCGTTTTTTCAAAAATACCGGCAAGTTTATCGGTTGAGCACAACTTTGGTGTTATAAGTTAGTTGCCCCGGCAGTATGCTAACTTTCTGCAGCTATTTATAGGGGGTCGCATGTATAGTTTGTCCACAATTCATAAAACGGAAGTGACTTTCCAGACTGTCATAGATTTCCGGGAGTGTGCTAAATGCCGAAAGTTGTTACAACAAAGCATACATCTACGGGTATGAATTTGTTGCCCTGTTCCTGTGCTACAAGTCGATATCAATTTTTTATAGGTGGCCCAAATATTATGGCCGCAACGTCTGTCAACCTAAGGTGTGCGTGTTTACGATTACGCTAACAAAATGACACCTCCGCTAACGTTATTGGGTCTTATCGTTTTCTCCGTTTTTTCAAAAATACCGGCAAGTTTATCGGTTGAGCACAACTTTGGTGTTATAAGTAAGTTGCCCCGGCAGTATGCTAACTTTCTGCAGCTATTTATAGGGGGTCGCATGTATAGTTTGTCCACAATTCATAAAACGGAAGTGACTTTCCAGACTGTCATAGATTTCCGGGAGTGTGCTAAATGCCGAAAGTTGTTACAACAAAGCATACATCTACGGGTATGAATTTGTTGCCCTGTTCCTGTGCTACAAGTCGATATCAATTTTTTATAGGTGGCCCAAATATTATGGCCGCAACGTCTGTCAACCTAAGGTGTGCGTGTTTACGATTACGCTAACAAAATGACACCTCCGCTAACGTTATTGGGTCTTATCGTTTTCTCCGTTTTTTCAAAAATACCGGCAAGTTTATCGGTTGAGCACAACTTTGGTGTTATAAGTTAGTTGCCCCGGCAGTATGCTAACTTTCTGCAGCTATTTATAGGGGGTCGCATGTATAGTTTGTCCACAATTCATAAAACGGAAGTGACTTTCCAGACTGTCATAGATTTCCGGGAGTGTGCTAAATGCCGAAAGTTGTTACAACAAAGCATACATCTACGGGTATGAATTTGTTGCCCTGTTCCTGTGCTACAAGTCGATATCAATTTTTTATAGGTGGCCCAAATATTATGGCCGCAACGTCTGTCAACCTAAGGTGTGCGTGTTTACGATTACGCTAACAAAATGACACCTCCGCTAACGTTATTGGGTCTTATCGTTTTCTCCGTTTTTTCAAAAATACCGGCAAGTTTATCGGTTGAGCACAACTTTGGTGTTATAAGTTAGTTGCCCCGGCAGTATGCTAACTTTCTGCAGCTATTTATAGGGGGTCGCATGTATAGTTTGTCCACAATTCATAAAACGGAAGTGACTTTCCAGACTGTCATAGATTTCCGGGAGTTTGCTAAATGCCGAAAGTTGTTACAACAAAGCATACATCTACGGGTATGAATTTGTTGCCCTGTTCCTGTGCTACAAGTCGATATCAATTTTTTATAGGTGGCCCAAATATTATGGCCGCAACGTCTGTCAACCTAAGGTGTGCGTGTTTACGATTACGCTAACAAAATGACACCTCCGCTAACGTTATTGGGTCTTATCGTTTTCTCCGTTTTTTCAAAAATACCGGCAAGTTTATCGGTTGAGCACAACTTTGGTGTTATAAGTTAGTTGCCCCGGCAGTATGCTAACTTTCTGCAGCTATTTATAGGGGGTCGCATGTATAGTTTGTCCACAATTCATAAAACGGAAGTGACTTTCCAGACTGTCATAGATTTCCGGGAGTGTGCTAAATGCCGAAAGTTGTTACAACAAAGCATACATCTACGGGTATGAATTTGTTGCCCTGTTCCTGTGCTACAAGTCGATATCAATTTTTTATAGGTGGCCCAAATATTATGGCCGCAACGTCTGTCAACCTAAGGTGTGCGTGTTTACGATTACGCTAACAAAATGACACCTCCGCTAACGTTATTGGGTCTTATCGTTTTCTCCGTTTTTTCAAAAATACCGGCAAGTTTATCGGTTGAGCACAACTTTGGTGTTATAAGTTAGTTGCCCCGGCAGTATGCTAACTTTCTGCAGCTACTTATAGGGGGTCGCATGTATAGTTTGTCCACAATTCATAAAACGGAAGTGACTTTCCAGACTGTCATAGATTTCCGGGAGTGTGCTAAATGCCGAAAGTTGTTACAACAAAGCATACATCTACGGGTATGAATTTGTTGCCCTGTTCCTGTGCTACAAGTCGATATCAATTTTTTATAGGTGGCCCAAATATTATGGCCGCAACGTCTGTCAACCTAAGGTGTGCGTGTTTACGATTACGCTAACAAAATGACACCTCCGCTAACGTTATTGGGTCTTATCGTTTTCTCCGTTTTTTCAAAAATACCGGCAAGTTTATCGGTTGAGCACAACTTTGGTGTTATAAGTTAGTTGCCCCGGCAGTATGCTAACTTTCTGCAGCTATTTATAGGGGGTCGCATGTATAGTTTGTCCACAATTCATAAAACGGAAGTGACTTTCCAGACTGTCATAGATTTCCGGGAGTGTGCTAAATGCCGAAAGTTGTTACAACAAAGCATACATCTACGGGTATGAATTTGTTGCCCTGTTCCTGTGCTACAAGTCGATATCAATTTTTTATAGGTGGCCCAAATATTATGGCCGCAACGTCTGTCAACCTAAGGTGTGCGTGTTTACGATTACGCTAACAAAATGACACCTCCGCTAACGTTATTGGGTCTTATCGTTTTCTCCGTTTTTTCAAAAATACCGGCAAGTTTATCGGTTGAGCACAACTTTGGTGTTATAAGTTAGTTGCCCCGGCAGTATGCTAACTTTCTGCAGCTATTTATAGGGGGTCGCATGTATAGTTTGTCCACAATTCATAAAACGGAAGTGACTTTCCAGACTGTCATAGATTTCCGGGAGTGTGCTAAATGCCGAAAGTTGTTACAACAAAGCATACATCTACGGGTATGAATTTGTTGCCCTGTTCCTGTGCTACAAGTCGATATCAATTTTTTATAGGTGGCCCAAATATTATGGCCGCAACGTCTGTCAACCTAAGGTGTGCGTGTTTACGATTACGCTAACAAAATGACACCTCCGCTAACGTTATTGGGTCTTATCGTTTTCTCCGTTTTTTCAAAAATACCGGCAAGTTTATCGGTTGAGCACAACTTTGGTGTTATAAGTTAGTTGCCCCGGCAGTATGCTAACTTTCTGCAGCTATTTATAGGGGGTCGCATGTATAGTTTGTCCACAATTCATAAAACGGAAGTGACTTTCCAGACTGTCATAGATTTCCGGGAGTGTGCTAAATGCCGAAAGTTGTTACAACAAAGCATACATCTACGGGTATGAATTTGTTGCCCTGTTCCTGTGCTACAAGTCGATATCAATTTTTTATAGGTGGCCCAAATATTATGGCCGCAACGTCTGTCAACCTAAGGTGTGCGTGTTTACGATTACGCTAACAAAATGACACCTCCGCTAACGTTATTGGGTCTTATCGTTTTCTCCGTTTTTTCAAAAATACCGGCAAGTTTATCGGTTGAGCACAACTTTGGTGTTATAAGTTAGTTGCCCCGGCAGTATGCTAACTTTCTGCAGCTATTTATAGGGGGTCGCATGTATAGTTTGTCCACAATTCATAAAACGGAAGTGACTTTCCAGACTGTCATAGATTTCCGGGAGTGTGCTAAATGCCGAAAGTTGTTACAACAAAGCATACATCTACGGGTATGAATTTGTTGCCCTGTTCCTGTGCTACAAGTCGATATCAATTTTTTATAGGTGGCCCAAATATTATGGCCGCAACGTCTGTCAACCTAAGGTGTGCGTGTTTACGATTACGCTAACAAAATGACACCTCCGCTAACGTTATTGGGTCTTATCGTTTTCTCCGTTTTTTCAAAAATACCGGCAAGTTTATCGGTTGAGCACAACTTTGGTGTTATAAGTTAGTTGCCCCGGCAGTATGCTAACTTTCTGCAGCTATTTATAGGGGGTCGCATGTATAGTTTGTCCACAATTCATAAAACGGAAGTGACTTTCCAGACTGTCATAGATTTCCGGGAGTGTGCTAAATGCCGAAAGTTGTTACAACAAAGCATACATCTACGGGTATGAATTTGTTGCCCTGTTCCTGTGCTACAAGTCGATATCAATTTTTTATAGGTGGCCCAAATATTATGGCCGCAACGTCTGTCAACCTAAGGTGTGCGTGTTTACGATTACGCTAACAAAATGACACCTCCGCTAACGTTATTGGGTCTTATCGTTTTCTCCGTTTTTTCAAAAATACCGGCAAGTTTATCGGTTGAGCACAACTTTGGTGTTATAAGTTAGTTGCCCCGGCAGTATGCTAACTTTCTGCAGCTATTTATAGGGGGTCGCATGTATAGTTTGTCCACAATTCATAAAACGGAAGTGACTTTCCAGACTGTCATAGATTTCCGGGAGTGTGCTAAATGCCGAAAGTTGTTACAACAAAGCATACATCTACGGGTATGAATTTGTTGCCCTGTTCCTGTGCTACAAGTCGATATCAATTTTTTATAGGTGGCCCAAATATTATGGCCGCAACGTCTGTCAACCTAAGGTGTGCGTGTTTACGATTACGCTAACAAAATGACACCTCCGCTAACGTTATTGGGTCTTATCGTTTTCTCCGTTTTTTCAAAAATACCGGCAAGTTTATCGGTTGAGCACAACTTTGGTGTTATAAGTTAGTTGCCCCGGCAGTATGCTAACTTTCTGCAGCTATTTATAGGGGGTCGCATGTATAGTTTGTCCACAATTCATAAAACGGAAGTGACTTTCCAGACTGTCATAGATTTCCGGGAGTGTGCTAAATGCCGAAAGTTGTTACAACAAAGCATACATCTACGGGTATGAATTTGTTGCCCTGTTCCTGTGCTACAAGTCGATATCAATTTTTTATAGGTGGCCCAAATATTATGGCCGCAACGTCTGTCAACCTAAGGTGTGCGTGTTTACGATTACGCTAACAAAATGACACCTCCGCTAACGTTATTGGGTCTTATCGTTTTCTCCGTTTTTTCAAAAATACCGGCAAGTTTATCGGTTGAGCACAACTTTGGTGTTATAAGTTAGTTGCCCCGGCAGTATGCTAACTTTCTGCAGCTATTTATAGGGGGTCGCATGTATAGTTTGTCCACAATTCATAAAACGGAAGTGACTTTCCAGACTGTCATAGATTTCCGGGAGTGTGCTAAATGCCGAAAGTTGTTACAACAAAGCATACATCTACGGGTATGAATTTGTTGCCCTGTTCCTGTGCTACAAGTCGATATCAATTTTTTATAGGTGGCCCAAATATTATGGCCGCAACGTCTGTCAACCTAAGGTGTGCGTGTTTACGATTACGCTAACAAAATGACACCTCCGCTAACGTTATTGGGTCTTATCGTTTTCTCCGTTTTTTCAAAAATACCGGCAAGTTTATCGGTTGAGCACAACTTTGGTGTTATAAGTTAGTTGCCCCGGCAGTATGCTAACTTTCTGCAGCTATTTATAGGGGGTCGCATGTATAGTTTGTCCACAATTCATAAAACGGAAGTGACTTTCCAGACTGTCATAGATTTCCGGGAGTGTGCTAAATGCCGAAAGTTGTTACAACAAAGCATACATCTACGGGTATGAATTTGTTGCCCTGTTCCTGTGCTACAAGTCGATATCAATTTTTTATAGGTGGCCCAAATATTATGGCCGCAACGTCTGTCAACCTAAGGTGTGCGTGTTTACGATTACGCTAACAAAATGACACCTCCGCTAACGTTATTGGGTCTTATCGTTTTCTCCGTTTTTTCAAAAATACCGGCAAGTTTATCGGTTGAGCACAACTTTGGTGTTATAAGTTAGTTGCCCCGGCAGTATGCTAACTTTCTGCAGCTATTTATAGGGGGTCGCATGTATAGTTTGTCCACAATTCATAAAACGGAAGTGACTTTCCAGACTGTCATAGATTTCCGGGAGTGTGCTAAATGCCGAAAGTTGTTACAACAAAGCATACATCTACGGGTATGAATTTGTTGCCCTGTTCCTGTGCTACAAGTCGATATCAATTTTTTATAGGTGGCCCAAATATTATGGCCGCAACGTCTGTCAACCTAAGGTGTGCGTGTTTACGATTACGCTAACAAAATGACACCTCCGCTAACGTTATTGGGTCTTATCGTTTTCTCCGTTTTTTCAAAAATACCGGCAAGTTTATCGGTTGAGCACAACTTTGGTGTTATAAGTTAGTTGCCCCGGCAGTATGCTAACTTTCTGCAGCTATTTATAGGGGGTCGCATGTATAGTTTGTCCACAATTCATAAAACGGAAGTGACTTTCCAGACTGTCATAGATTTCCGGGAGTGTGCTAAATGCCGAAAGTTGTTACAACAAAGCATACATCTACGGGTATGAATTTGTTGCCCTGTTCCTGTGCTACAAGTCGATATCAATTTTTTATAGGTGGCCCAAATATTATGGCCGCAACGTCTGTCAACCTAAGGTGTGCGTGTTTACGATTACGCTAACAAAATGACACCTCCGCTAACGTTATTGGGTCTTATCGTTTTCTCCGTTTTTTCAAAAATACCGGCAAGTTTATCGGTTGAGCACAACTTTGGTGTTATAAGTTAGTTGCCCCGGCAGTATGCTAACTTTCTGCAGCTATTTATAGGGGGTCGCATGTATAGTTTGTCCACAATTCATAAAACGGAAGTGACTTTCCAGACTGTCATAGATTTCCGGGAGTGTGCTAAATGCCGAAAGTTGTTACAACAAAGCATACATCTACGGGTATGAATTTGTTGCCCTGTTCCTGTGCTACAAGTCGATATCAATTTTTTATAGGTGGCCCAAATATTATGGCCGCAACGTCTGTCAACCTAAGGTGTGCGTGTTTACGATTACGCTAACAAAATGACACCTCCGCTAACGTTATTGGGTCTTATCGTTTTCTCCGTTTTTTCAAAAATACCGGCAAGTTTATCGGTTGAGCACAACTTTGGTGTTATAAGTTAGTTGCCCCGGCAGTATGCTAACTTTCTGCAGCTATTTATAGGGGGTCGCATGTATAGTTTGTCCACAATTCATAAAACGGAAGTGACTTTCCAGACTGTCATAGATTTCCGGGAGTGTGCTAAATGCCGAAAGTTGTTACAACAAAGCATACATCTACGGGTATGAATT